>NC_133378.1:39116549-39162066 GCF_049309525.1 Garra rufa
GAGCACAGGTCTGTTTGTAAAATATACACACTTTTGAGTAATGTTCAAAAAGTAAATGAAATTATGTAAAACATATTTTAAGAATCCAAACCCTGATTAATCACATAAGGTTTACATTAAAGTGGATTTGTTTTTGATTTTTCCAGAACGATATGATCTAAGCATGCCTGAGTTGAGAGGCATACCAAGCCACTTGGAGTGGGCGACCTAAATCGAAGGTATTACTGACCTGCGACCCTTCACTTCACAATTTGACAATCCACAATTGTTTTTTTTTTTCATTTTAAGAAATGATGATGGCAGCACCAGGACTGTCCTGGCAAGCATTTTTAAGAATGCTGTGTCCGCTTTGGTCATGTGAGTATTGAATTTATTTATCCTATAGTGTTGTTTACTCTTGTATTGTGGGTTGAAAAGCTGTTTGATGCTAATTTTTGTCTAATATTTGTCGTACATTATTATCCGTTTTTTCCCCTTACTTCTAATAGACTGGCAAGATCTCCACAGACGGTTTTCAGAAGTTTTTTTGAGTGGGAGGCTGTGCGATATGAGGTGGATGAAATCTGCAAGGAAGAGCCCTTCATCTGTCCTGCGTGCACCCCAGATATGCTGGCAGTTTCAGTAGATGGAAACCTGAAGCATTACCGTTTCAAGAATGCAGCTAGGTACTCCAAACTGTGTATAATGTCACACTGTTGAAACAATATTAATAAGAAAAAATAGCTCTTTAATGTGCACCAAGTAAAATTATATTACAGCTACAACAGATTATTATTATTATTATTATTGTTTTTTTTTTTGTTTTTTTTTTAGATCTGAGGAACAGGCCATCTTTGAAGACGTCTTTATAGCTAAGGATGAAGATGTGACAAGATTTGTGGACTATATTCACAAGACATCCAAACATGTAAAATTGTAGATGATTAGACTACATACAGGACTACATTTATCTTCTACTCAAGAGTTTGTTTAGAAGAGTCTTGTTTTTCTTCAACCCTTTTCCATATTATAGGTCAGTGGAAGAGGTGTTTGTGGAGGGGAGTGGTCAGCAGCCAGAGAGACCTCCCAAAGATCTGCCAGCAAGGTAGATGAGGAGGGACTAGAGCTTGCGGTGTGTCGGCATGGAGTGCTGCTCTGTGCTTTAAATATGTACAGGGGGGGAATTTTTGCATATCCCCTGTACCTACAAGAAAAGCTGGCCAGTAGGCAAATCACTTTTTTTTGTATGGATGTGACCTGCAAATATTGGCCCTACCTCCAAAGAGTTGCAAAAAGCTGCCCAGAGCTCCAGCACCTTCTTAACATGAAGCCCTTCCTTTCAGTTTTCCATGCCAAAGCCCATGATTTTAAATGCGAGGTAGGTGAACTTTGCTATGTGATTATCAAAACTGGGCATCTGCAAATGAATGTAAAAACTTTCTCAATATTATTTACATTATTTTTTTATTACTACTAATCAGGTGAAATGGAGTGGGGCGTATCAGGATGGGGCTGGTTTAACACTAGGGGAGGAGGTGGAACAGTGCAACTGCAATGCTTTTCTCTCCAGGATTGCAGTAACCACAAAACACATGTCCAAAGCAGGTAAAATGACCACATACAGTACTTCACTAGTTACATCATTACATAATAAGTGGGGGGAATATAGTAACATGATATTTTCTGTGTTTGCAGGACGCACAGACATGCTGACTCTCATGGCCATGCGCTGGAATCAGCAAAAGTTCAACAATTTGGCCACCGCACTGACCCGTCGATATCAGAAGGTAATGACATCAGTGGAATTTGTTTTAGATGTTCAGTAATGTGTTATTAGTGTTTGAAGCTGTGCATTAAACATTTGGTACTTGTTTTTGTACTATCTGTGATTATTTGTCATTGCAGACCACAAAAGCTCTACAAAGCCAGGTGCAAAACTTAGAGTCCATGAAAGTCGAACTGGCAGTGATAGAGAGCCAATTGGAAAGATTGAGTCAATGATGTAAAGGAGTGGGCAGACGGTGAGGAAATGGCCAGTATTTATATATTTCTAGTAATAGGTTTAGTCCTGAATAATTGTAATTGTTACTGTTATTGTAATTTTGTGCCACATATTTTTTCTCAGCAACAACAACAACCACAAATGATGTTGATGCCTTGGCCAGCCGAATTGAGGTGCTGGTGGCAAGTATCAAGAGGCGTTCCCAGCGTCTCTATAAAGATACAGATGGCAACAAAGGTCGTGCCAGGATCCGCCGCAAGATCAGGGAGGAGAAGGGGATTCTGACATCAGTTGTAGAGAAATACAACAGAATGGTTCCAAACACAGACACTCTGTGCTTAGAAACCATTTTGTCTGGTGAGACAGCTTGGCCATGGCAGCTGCCACACAGTGGTATGTACACAATTCGTATACATACATATTTTTACACTTACACACATTACCCACAATGCCTTAAATGTCAGTTTGTCATAATTTTTTCTCATGCATTCTAGACTCTGTTGACCTAAGGACAAAAAGAAAGGCATTCGACATCATCATGTCAGTTAGGCGACTTCAGGAGGAGCAGAAGATTCTTGTTGCAGAGATGGACCACCATTGGAAATATCTTTCAACTCGTGCTGGGACCCTCAGAGAACTGTTTGCTGAGGCACTAAAAAGTATGTATTTGTAATATATAGCACAAACATAAGCATAGGGTTGCCCCCGACCAAATATTTTCCTGGAAAATTGACTCACTAAAGAGTCAGATCCAGGGCTGAGAAAGAATAAGTTATTTGAGCCATTACAACTGTCAGACTATTTTTATTTCACTGTTAGTAAGAGTCTGATTTTTTTTTTTACTAACGTGCATATTCCTGTAACTACATAGATGACATGCCTAGTAATGAAAACATATTTTATTGTACCATAAGTGGCTGTGTAAGCCTTCATTACACTTATATGTAATTACTATCTAATAATTACAGGGACCAACCATCACCATGTTCTGTGGAGTTTGTTTGTATTTTTGTTTTTTCTGCAACTACACAGTCAATCCAGTTTAGTCCAACTATGACTTTTCTAACAGACTAACAATTTTTGCGTTACTATTAGGGGGCAGCCCTAATAAACATACACAACAATGATGAATGTTTTTAAAGTTTCTAAGGTAGGCCTAATGTTATTTTGTTATATTTTTGTTCTTTCAAGATTCGCAATGTGGCCTAAGTGAAGAGGGTTTGAAAGGTCTGCAGAGCATCATCCACAGGAAGCTACATAAAATCAGAGATATGCGGGTGCAAGCAAGAGAGTGTTACCTGCAAGTTTTGTCTGGAGCAGAGAACTTCTTAAACAAGTCGTCAGCTGGTGACGAACTGTAATCAACAGTGACCCCTTTTTTTTTTTCCTTGACCGTGGCCTTGACCTTAAACCCTGATTCTAAAGAGTGTAATAAAATATGCTTTTCATCACCTTGTGCATCAACGTGTATTCTCTTTTTTTTACATACATAAAAATGTATGCATGCATGCCTCTACAACCAGTCAGTGGTGGAAATTAAGTGCATTATTGTAAGGCTGTAAGTACTGTACTGTTCTAAAGTATAGATTTGAGGTACTTGCTCTCTCAATGATTTGTTTCTTTTCATGCCACTTTTTAGTTGTACTAGGCTGCAGTTAAAAGAAAAAAAAGCTTTTACTGAACTTGACAGCACATGAAGAGCTTATAAAATATGACATTTTGGTATAAATAAAACTACTCAGTAGTTCATACTTACAGTATAAGTACAGCCAAAACAAGTAGTCAATTGGCAAAAAAATTATTTGGTAACTAATTTGTTGATCATAAGTTGATCAAGTTTGTTGATCATTTTAATGTAAAAACATTACATAGTTCCATTGCATTTTTTAAATTTTTAGTTGCTTGACATGTTTAATCATGTTGAGGTTTGAACTGTTCACAGCATGTGTATTGGTATTCTTTTTTGGTAATGTGTAATTCTGACTATTTTCATAATACTTACAAACCAAATCAGTTGGGTAATGAAGAAAATAATTAGCAGACTAACTCATATTGAAAATAATCATTAGATACAGTAGATATCTACAAAATAGTTCAAAATGAGCTCCACCTTAATCAACTACAAGACTAAATAATCATGAGTTTTATGAGTAATAATGAAGTCAAGACCTTTATTTATATAGTGCTTTTAACAATACAGATTGTGTCAAAGCAACTTCACAGTATTTAAACAGGACAATAGTGTGTAAGTAACGCATTACTGTAAACAATCAATTTCCAGTTAAAGGCAGTTCATCAATGAATTCAGTGATATCATCATACAGTTCAGTTCAAATAGTATACGATATCGCTGGAAAATAAATATGATTCACAGGGGAAAATGGAATTTTAGGTCTTTAGCCCTGGGCTGAGAAAAAACAACTATGCCCACATATGCCTGTGTCCTAGTGTAGGGTGCTGTATAACAATTGATACTTGTTTATGGAATAAGCAGATTATAGGGACATAGACAAGCAAGACAAAGAAAACCATTATGACAAGGAGGAATCATTATTTCCCAACATTAAATGCAAGTTCATCCAAAATCATTTTGCTAAAGGAAAAAAGAAAAGAAAGAAAGAATGAAAGATATACAGAAATAATAAACATGTTGCCTAGACATGTTACGTTAAAATATTTGTGTAAATTTTTACTGTATTTCTGAATTCTGTCTTCAGAGTCTCACAGTACCATCAAAACCTAACACAAGCATGTTGTAAATATAGAAAGGGGCAGAAATAAAAAAATGTTTAGGCATAAATGTGACAACACAGTTTGTTGTCCATGGTAAAGGGAGTACATCTGTACAGGTTTTATTGCCCTTCCACCCACAGGGGACCAGTAGAGCCTCCTGGTAGAGTAACAAAACTGCACATTTCAAATGGATGTAACTTAAAGTCCGATTAACATATCAAAGAGAAAATCAGCAGGACAACTAATTATGCTGTGTTTAATATATAATGTTGGAAACAGTTTTTTCACATATACAGAAAGTTTGTAAAAAAACGTTTTAAAAAGTGTTCTTAGTAAAATACCAAATTTCAACTTGGCTGTCAAATATATCATAAAAGCTTGCACAATAAACATATTTAGATATAACTTTATTCATTGAATATAGTATTTACTTAATTTAATTACTAAAAGATTTTTAAACTACATTACCCATAAGCCTTTTACACTCTATCGATGGGACGGGAAAACATGGCGCTGTATATTGTAGTTCATTAAAGTTTGTATTTACGCTGTAGGGTTAGGGTTAGGATCTCGGTAAATGGGTAATTTCTTGCAACACAGCAATGCCTCATTGTTCAGTGACATTATTACTTAAGTCATAATGACAGTAAAACGTAGTTTACAAAATGAAGCACCTTGTATTTTGGCCTAAAAGTTAATCCAGCCACAGCTTGTCAAAATCCACATCACACTTACTTCCAAATATGGTAATTACGGGATCTTCCGGCTGAAGGTGGGTTATAACCATATAACAGAAGGGCAGTTAAATATTTATTTCTTCTCATTAAAAATAAAATTTCACAGTTATTGATTCCTATCTGTGTCTTACCTGATGTAGATTAGATTATTGATTAGTTAAGATAAGTGAATCTTTTTTCCAAAGCAAGGGCCTATTTCCATGGTATGAACCAGAGGGTAACTAATTTTGACAGCTGTATACTGTATGAGGAATAAATACTAAACTATTTCAAAACGTCTAATTTCTGCTATATATAAGCAGAAATTAGACGTTTTGAAATAGTTTAGTATTCCTCATACAGTATACAGCTGTCAAAAAAAAAAAATATATATGTACTTATTTCCCAAAATGTATCAATAAGTCAAAATCTAAATGTAGTGCTTAGTACAGTATCCTCTCTCAGCTAGATACTTGAAATTAAATACACGAAAATAACAGTTCAGTATAAAATTGAATGCAAATAAAGGCAATCAGTTTTAGAGAAATATAACAATTTAAATAAGCATTCTTAATAATAAACTTATTCTATTTTAGGCTACATGAAAATAAATATGTAAATGGGAAATATGTAACACTAAATATATTTGTTACGCCCCCGTCTAGGGTGGGGGTGCAACATGAAAGAGTGCAGGGACGAAGTAAATGAATTAACAATGTTTTAATGAAAATAATGAAATTTACAATACAGACGGGGAATTATGTCTTCAGGAGCCGACCAGGCCAAAATAACAAACAAAAATAACTAACAATTGAATACCTCTAAATTACCTATTTACAAAAGAAAAGAAAAGAAAATACAAATCACTTCCCTAACTCCCTGTACAGAAAAACAGTCAATAAAAGAATCAAACAAAAATGGCATCGGTCTCCCTACCTCCCCAATAATACTGTCTACAATTATTTAAAGATCAGCAGTCAAATTCAGTAAGGGCAATCCAGAATCAGAGTCAAAAACAGGCAGAAGTCAGAATTATAAGAAGGGCTAAGAACACTAAACAACCAAACTCACTCTGTTACACACTCAAATATTCACACACAGATTCTCAATCTTACTAACACAGGTGACTAGCTAACAGCAAGGGCGAAGTAACAAGCAAACAAGCATCAGAGCTATCAGAGCTCCAGCAGGAAGTGAGGGTGGAGTCTTTATAGGCAGCAGGGAGTCAGCTGACCAGGCAGGGTGTGGTATCAATTAGGCTACAGGAGCCAATCAGCTTCGTCCTGCACAGAAAGACACAAAACACTTCCCAAAACAAAGAAATAAAACAAAAAGGGACGTAACAATATTACTATATTTATGTTGTGGTATTTTTTCATGCTTGGCATAACAGACAGTTCATGTAAACTTACCTATACCAAAACTGCACTGCACAAATCTTTAAAAATAATGTAGAAACAGCATATTTGTAGCATGTCCTCTCCATGTTACACTACCTGGCTGTTACGCAGTTCATGACAAATGTAAAAGATGTTTAAAACAACAACTTTCAAAAAAAAATACTAGAAGAGAGTATGCACTGTGCAAAAACTTTAATGAAGAACAGCAAGCAAAACAAAACAAGAACAACAACGACAAAACAGTTGGGGTTGGTTGGGGTGTGGAAACTCGGTCAAAAAATGTTGGAACTCCCTGGCAGGCTCCCATGTGTCATCCCAAGTTTTGGCACTGTAAAATATCATAAGTGCACATATCATTAGAAGACAGAACAAAAATCAAGATCATTGTTAGGTTTAATTTAGAGAGTTCACTGGCATTTATTGATATTTGTTAAAGTGGCATTAACCCTGGCTACTTAACTGTTTAAAAACACTGTTGGATTAGCTAGAAAAGGGCTTTGACTTGCAGAATGCTGACTATTTTTTTAAATTTCAGCATGTTTTCATGTTGTATTACAAGTAGATCTGGCAGTTCTACAGACTCAGGGATCAGGAGTGACTGCATCTTGCCTCCACTGCCATTCATCATTGTTCTCCTCTTCTTCATATTCAGTACTGCTCTTCTTTTCTCACTGCCCTAATCTTCCTCATGCATTTTATCACCACTACTGTCACTGTTTCCATCTTCATTGCTCGAAAAAATGATGCAAATCACATGTAGAACAGCATTCTCCATCCAAGTTTAGTGTTTCAGATGCTGACAAATTATTTTATGCATGCATGATTCCCCTAGTAAAAAAGTCATAGATTTAAAATGCATTTATTTTTGCAAGTATAGTTCAAATCTATTAACATATTTACTGACATATCGCTCAAAACATACTGATATAAAAAAATAATTACATTTTATATGGAGTACTACTTGTGCACAAAGCACATTTCTTAATATTAATCAAAAATATGTTTAATGTCACTATTGATGAGAATTGTATGATAATAATTAAAGTGTACACAACGTTTACTTGCAATAGTTGCACTTTAGCACAGTCAAATATATCCAAGTATATCTTTAGTTGGACTTCAGTACTACTTCTGCATTAAGTATTAAGTATTAAGCATTAAGTACAAAATGATTTGTTCCAATTTAATAGGCTTTAAATATACCAGGTTGGTATACTAAAAGTACAATTACAGAGTATTTTTTATTAAGTAAATAATAAGTAAATTTATTTTTAGTATACTTAGCATGAAATAAATAAATTTTTCACTAAGGTCACGTCTACTGTAACACATTACTGGTAATGTCCATGGTCAATGTCCTGCTCAATAAATAGGCTTTAGGTAGTTGTGTATGTATAGTAGCAGCTTAAGTACTTAACTAGAAACCAAAAATTTTATCACATCAGCTCCATTTTATTTTTAATACACTGGCTGACTGTCAACTATTTTTAAAATTGTATGAATTAGAAAGCACTGAATTGTCCAGCTCCCACAATCCATTGTGTCCACTTCCAATTCATAAATTCTGGGCTCTTACTAATAACTAGATATCTAAATTGACACAAGGAGGTAGATCTTTCTCCTATCTGTATCCAAAATAATGGAATATTCTTTCAAGAACTTGGAATTTAGTCACACTTTAGTTTTTAGTCCAGACAACTGACCATCGCCCATGTCCTAGCAAAACCTTGTATCAGTTTTCTACAGACTACTTCAGAGGATGATTTCCTGCCAGGATCAATTACACGACCAGGGAGCTTTCTCTTGCCACAGACATCAATAAAATGAACTTCAATGCTGCTTTCAAGAGACCATTTAAACTTTGCCTACATCATATTTGTCATGGAATAGACTACTTAGCATTGCAATGAAATTAAATAGTTAATAAAACACGACTTACCACACAGTGCAAGGCAACCAGTGGACTTTCAATTCTGCTTTTCCCTACACACACAAAGTAATAATTGTTTTAGCTGTTTAAGCAATCACTGAATTGTTATCTTTAAAGGCCAGAATTAGTCACTGAGACAAGCAAGCAGCCTAATAAAAGACATTTTACCTCATTCATTCTTTCCCCAGTTATTGTATCAAATAGGAAGATCTTCTGCCTACTACATTTTCGGCAACCTAAATGATTAAAAGACAAGGAAAGTTTATTAAGCAACGAATGTCAAGCTTTGTAGTTGAATCTCCAGTTAATAGTTATCATTTTACTTGTGAGGTGAACTGTGGTCCCACTTTGTCCCTGCTTATTGTCAATCAAGCAAAATATACTGTGCTGGGTTTCCAAAAGCCCTCCTAGCTTAAAGGGGTCATCGCATGCCCATTTTCTACAAGTTCATATGATTCTTCTTTAGGGTCTTAATGAAAAGTTTATAATATATTTTGGTTAAAAATTCTCAATAGTAGTGTAAAAAAACACCCTTTTACCTTGTCAAAATCAGCTCTGCAAAATATCAACTCATTTTACTGCAAGGTCCCTCTAAATGCAAATGAGCTCTGCTCGCCCCGCCCCTCTCTGCCTGGTATGATGAGTCCCAATGTTTACTTTATCTGCATTTAGCCATGTTTAGCGGCGAAACTTGCCAACGAGCACATTATTAGGAAAGGACGTTTGCAAAGATGCATAAAAAAACCCTAATACTTACTTTTGCTGTGGGTGAAGCTGTATTAGGAACAATTCGCACAAACATAGACGCGTATGATCGCAGTCGGATATTACTTTTAAAGATTAAATAAATACTACTGGGTGGATTTTCATCATTGTAGGGTGGTTGTGTTCACAAAGTGCCAACACACATTAATGTTCAAACAACATGAAAAAGTTGGTTTTGCATCCGATGACCCCTTTAAAATAGTGATTGACATTAACCACAGCCCTTGGACACTGGCCACGTAAACACAGTTAAACAACTTAACCAACCAAAAACAAAAACAACCAACCAAATAAATCAAATTTGCCTGAAGTCAACTTTGTCTGAGAGCAAATTCATTAATAGTGTGGATTAAGGTTTACCACTGAAAAACAAAACTTACCTTTTCTTCTCTTCTTCACATATGGCCCCTCCAGACTCAAGGACTGGGAGATGGAAGAAGCAGCAGGTGGAGGACAAGACTGTGGAAGGGAGAGATCAGTGGTCATAAGACACAGAGAAGAGACAGAGGTGGCAGAAGGGGCTGGTGTCGTCCTTTTCTTCCTGTGTCGCAAAGACTTAGAACATGGCAGTGGAGGTGGAGGAGGAGAAGAGTATGGAGGAAGAACAACAGTAGAGGAGGAAGGAGAGAGAGAAGTGGGAGAGTGTGGGAAAGAGAGAGGAACCAGGTCGAGTACAAATACAGTCTCGGACTCCTTTGTGAGACTGTCCGACTGCTCCACGGTTAGGCTCTCCGGCTGCTCCACGGTAAGGCTCTCCGACTGCTCCACGGTGAGGCTCTCTGACTGCTCCACGGTGAGGCTCTCCGACTGCTCCACGGTGAGGCTCTCCGACTGCTCCGAGGTGAGGATCTCCGGCTGCTCCACGGTGAGGCTCTCCGACTGCTCCACAACGGAACCGTTGCACTGCTCCTGACTGGGGCTGTTGTGCTGCTCTGCTATGGGGATGTCATTGTACATATATTTTAAATAATAATTATTATTTTTGAGCAAAAATCTTGCTCTTACCCTTAGTCAAGATAAATTCGTAAGCCCTTCGCATTTTCTCCAAAAAATTTCTTGTGACAGGAGTGGGGTGCAGATGGGTTATTATGTCTGCAACCCACTTATTAGATTTTTTTTTATCTTGTTTTCCTATAAATAAAATGGGCTTGTAACCCACTGCCTCAAGTTTCCGCACCTGAAATGAACAAAAGCAGTTACTACACATTAGTTAAACCCACTGAAATATTAGATACATTAGTACTGTATAAAGCAATTTTATTTTAAGGTCATTTAATGAAGTGCAATGTAAGAAAATGAGCCTTAATCTGTTTTGTAAAGATTATTTGAGAAAAAGCATTACCACATCTTGTATTTTATATGATCAAAGTTCAATTTCAGATAAGGCCAGAGGTACTCTTTCAGTTTCTAACATTGCCAACATGACTGAGTCATTATGTGACAGAGAACACAACTTATTGTTTCTCTTTAACACAAGTTAAAGATAAAGATAGAGTCTTCCTTAAATAAGTTTATAAAGGCCACATCACACTGGTACTAGTCTATGATATGTGACAAATATGTGCTTACAGTTACACTTCAAATAACACTTATGAAAAATTAGCTTTTTTTTACTTACTGCAATACGGGCAGAATCAATTATGCAGCCAACATTTCTGCTTTTCATAACAGATTTCCCCCACTCGCTGTCCAGTGACACCACTTTTTCTTTTAATTTTTGTTTATTGGACAGACTTCCAAAGCAGACATAGCAGGTTTTCCTGCTTGCCTGATTGGGAGTCTGGCAAGATGGGCAGGGCCTAAATTTGGGCCTTGTCATAACTTAAAAAAAAAAAACTAAAATAATATACAGCAGAAATAAACAAAACAAACAAACAAAAAAAACAGACAGACTAAGACCTATTGAGAGGAACAGAATAATGGACAGATACAGATGTAAAGAGAGAGAGAGAGAGAGAGAGAGAGAGGGACAGCAATCTACAGAGAGACAAGTTAAAAAGACAGACGTGGCTCTTAAAAGTGCCTTTGGTTTGTGTGTGTGTGTGTGTGTGTGTGTGTGTGTGTGTCGTGTTAAATAAAGGAGAAGTGAGAAGCTGGTAAATGTGAAGGACCTGGTAAGAGAAAAAAATCAGAATTCAGAATTTCTTACAATTTTACCAGTTATTTTTTCATCAGTGTTGGCAGATTAGGCAGTTTTTGACTGGTTTTGAGTTGTACTACATGGGATAGAATGGGCTTGGACAGGTGAAATTTTGATAACTCTGTTATGCCAAATGACAGACATGGAAAACAGTTTACAATGTCGAAACAAAGTAGCCTTCTTTAGAGAAGAACACTTAATTTGCTTTATTATGACATATTAAATAATTGTGATAAGCCACAGTATTGTCGTAGCTATGAATACATTTGTATTGTGTACCATTGTTAAGATTTGTGTTTTTACTATATAATTTTGTGTGGATTTCTAACAATTACTGGAAAACAAACCAATCTGGCAACACTGTTCCTCATCTCAACATTTATAATTGGCTGAAGTGTTGTGAGCTACTGTAATATGAAAACACATAATAAAAATCATGCAGTCTCTTATCATATTACCTTGCATTATTATATGTGGAAAAAAATAAACAAACTTGAATTTAATTAGCTAACTTACTAGCATACTACACATATGGTGCAGCTAATTATATTTTTATAATGTCTGCTGTCATTTACTGCATCACGAAACTACTACCTTGCACTTCTAAAGGTTCTAAACACAACTTCTTGACCTGAAACTGACTTTTTGTACCGAAAATGTAAGAAATTGTTCACATCTATATCAATTAACTGTTCTACTTACCGAGTGGAAAATCGCAATGGATCTTGGGATCGCGCCATACAATGACGTCAGCTCCACAGATTGATCGACTTATTAATAAATAAATAAAAATACAATATAAATAATCAATCAATCAACCAACCAATAAACAAACAAACAAACAAATAATTAAATAATAATGATTATTATTATTAATCGCATTGCGCTGATTAATCATTGATTAACCAAACAAAATCACAGCACATTACATACAGTACGCTTATCAATATCAATAAACCTCCGATAAAAACTAGAAAACACCTAAAGTGCTTAGGATACTGGTGTTGCTCGCGCTATGGAGCGTTGTTAAAGTCACCGCTGAACGCTGTTTCACAGACAGCACTCTGATATCAGACAGCGTTTATTTTATTTTAAAATAAAATAAAAATCAGTTGACGAGCTAAATAAATATGACCTTGTGGCCGCCAACTGACTAGCCCTGCCATAACTTATTTATTCTTTTTTTTTTTATTCCTATTTATCGTGGTTACGACCCGTGCTTAATATACCTAACACGTCAAATTTCAACGCCTCAGGCTCCGGTACAGATTCTATAGGGAATCCCTGCACGTCTAAATGTGACGCTGAAGGGGTTCCCTGTTCGTCAATAAGTGACGCCGAGGGTTCCTGACCAAGCGTCAATATATGACGAGTTGGGACTGGGAGTGAGACCATCCATCCATCCATCCACCGATAGCAGCGTCCATAGCAACCAAAACGTTGCAGTTTCACATTATTCTGGCGAGATCTGAAAAATCTTCACAACAACGAGCAAGCGAGTGATTGTGTACATTGACTGAGTGAATATTATGAAAATAATATATATATTTCTCGCTAGAAATGTAATCAAAACTTATTTTTATGCAGAAACTAATTCTAAATATTGAGTTTTTCACTAAAAATGAGAGAAATGTCCGCCATGTTTTTTGTTCTCACGGTTGGAATCTTGAAAGTCACGTGACTTGGACGTAAAACAATAGGAAAAGAAAAGGCAAAAAAAACGTAACAGTCATACAATTCAAGGGCCGTTATTGTAACCCCTCTACGTTTTGCACTTTGGACCAACGTAGTCAGGGTACGTTTTTATATGAGACTGGGTTGTCTACTCCATTGAACTGCTAACCGGAAGTCAACAATTAAAGTTTTAATAAACCTTATGCCAGTATAATTTGTAATTATAATTATAATTTTATAGTAGATTCTATAACATTTCAATTTTAATAGAATTATAAGATAAATATATTCGGACCTGTTTTAGGCTTTTCCTTATTTTTATATTTTAGACATTCATCAATAATGGAGATGAAGAAAAAAATTACTCGCCATCTCTTCTTTGGACGTGCCTTTATATAGAAATATCTTTACATCTTTACAGATTACATAATGAACGTTTCTATTTTCGATTTGAAATATTTCGTTTTAAATTGGTAATTTAAAGCTTTCTGTGTTCATTGTGAAGCGATGCTGTTCAAGAACAGACGGCAGAAAGCGCATTCTGTTTTCCTTTATTTTATAAACGCGTGACGAGTTGTTTTAGGCTATTGTGAGTGCACTAAAATAAAAATTGACCCTTTACAGGTCAGAATGATGTATTACTCCTACCTTTATGAGTAAAAATGAAAATTTTTTTTTTGATTGTTTTCACACACACACACATAAAGTGATTGCACTGGTGCCTCCATTTCAAGCTGCTTCAGCTGCCTTCAAGTCTCCACACAAACGATTGGATATTCATCCAACAGCGCGCATTTATCAAGGTTAAACGTTTAAACTAACATGTGTGACATGCTTGAACTGTTTTATACATAGATTTTAATTTAGGCAAGTCCTTATGCTTTGAGAAAGCTAAACTGATCAAATATAGATGATCGCTCACTGCCGCTGGCCGCTTATCATCATTACTTTAAAAACATTTAACGTACAATTAACGAACAAAAATGCTTCAAACGTTTTGCTAAATTAACTTAATAAAAAACCTAAACGAAATATAATCACTTTTCCATTTTTAAATCGAACTAATTTAATAGCGGAATGCTTGCTTTTGATAGATTCTACCTATTCTACCATTTTTAAGCCATCAGTTTAAGCCGTCATCATTTGGCCTTCGCAAAAAAAATTAAATAAAACTGCGTACCCTTGGAAGAAATCCTGTATGTGCGTATTTTATAATTTTTTTTTGTTTGTTTGTTTTTTTTTTGTTTTTTTTGGTGAGTGAGATTTGCAAAGTTAGTGATAATGTAGTATTCTGAATAGGCCTATCGCTGTTTGAATAACTTGAAATGAAACGTTAAAATAACCAATTTCTAATGTTTTTATTAATTTGTAATCACATTAAATACAATTCAGTCCCATTAAAAATATTTTATTGGCCTACGTGACACCTGCGTCTGTTTTCTTTCCTAAACAGAGGAGTTTATGAGTTAGCCTTACCCTGGAGCTGGTTCACCCTCCGCCTATGATTATAACACTTCGCTTTATTTACCAGTGTTATTTATGAATGTATTAAAGCGGTTTGTGCTTATTTGTGTTTAACCTGAACTACAACGTAACATTAACAGACATACGGTTAGGCCTACCTTACGTTTTTAGAATTTTATGCTATCCTCCAGACCTCCACTGAATGTAATGAGCTATAAACTTATATCT
Source organism: Garra rufa (assembly GCF_049309525.1). Lineage (NCBI taxonomy): Eukaryota > Metazoa > Chordata > Actinopteri > Cypriniformes > Cyprinidae > Garra > Garra rufa. The sequence continues at coordinate 39,131,581 of NC_133378.1, forward strand.
GTGAAAATTTTGATAAAAGTAACTCATAAGTAACTTAAAAGTAGTGTAACGCATTACAATTTAGAGACAGTAATATATTAATGTAACAAATTACATTTTGGAAATAACTTGCACAACACTGTTGTTAATGAATGCTACAGCACAGGCCCATCTCCAAGGGGGGCATTGGGGAACAGTTGTAAACTTAAAAACTGGAAATTTTCATCCTTTCATGGAAGCAGCAGATACCGAGATGGGGCAGTAGCTGTGGAAAGATTGCTCTCTCATCTCTTCCTTTTTATAGATTTTTTTTTCCGATCAAAGTTAGCTCAACTGTGCGGGCGAGATATCAAATAAAGGGTTAAAATGCTTGAGGAAAGTCTCAAATTGCTTTGTTATAATTAACTCCAAGATTTTTTTTTTTTTCCTAAACAGCAGGCTCTAAAAATAGCATATGACTGCGTTTTGTCTGCATGCTCTAAAGCTTGTAATTTATTGTTTACAAGAATGACCATAACCTTAAGTACCTTTTCGTACTGCAACTACTTTTTCTTAATGATATTTAGCGCAAGTTAATGTTGATCTGAAATGAGCGCGTGCCTGTGATTACAACTCATCCAAAAATATTTTAATGATATTCGGGTCGTGGTCGGTTGGGTCGTTTGAAATAAAGATGCCAATTAAACCTTTGTAATTTATATAGTAGCTACTAGACACAATTTTCTATGAAATACATAGACCAACTTTATTGGCTGAATAATATTTACCTTTTGAATGTTGAGCGTTATTGTTGAATAAATGCTGAAGCAGGACAAAATGCTCGATTTCCCAACACGTTGAACTGAGCAAGGCCATTGTACCATGGGGTTGATTTTTGTTGGGAAAGTTGGGGGAGAGACGCACACTTCGATTAGACTGGATAAACATATGCAGCATCTTAATTGTTAAGAAAATGGTATTCCTAATAAATGTCTCGAATATTTTGATTATGTCCAGTGCTTCTCTTTCTTTTTGGAATTATTAGACACATTTCACTGTCTTTTCCAATGCCTAGGTCTGTTTAATTTCCTTAATTATAAAATTTTGAACTATTTTTAAACGTTTATTCAAGCAATAATATATAAATTATCTCATGTATATGCTTGTTTAAAACCAGGGATTAAAAACGAATTCCAAGTGAAAACGGTATTTTTTCTTTAGGCTACATAAAGAAATGAACGCAATTAAGCATTACTTAATAAATTCGAGGCAGTATAATTTCCTTATTCAATTGATACAACTATTTTATATATATATATATATATATATATATATATATATATATATATATATATAAATAAATAAATAAATAAATTCAGGAATCACGAATATGACCAAATAATATTATATATAATATTATTTGGTCATATTCGTGATTCCTGAATTTAAATATAACAACTTCGTTTTGAAGTGCATTCCTTATGTTTGTATAAGAAAACTCGTTAACCTTGCCTATTCAGTTGATTTAATATTCTTGTTAATTTTTAGAAGTTAAAAGTTAAGAAAAATGGAATTAGCTTGAAGTCTGTAATATTTATGGCTATAGGCTAATCTTTTTTCTTAATTTTCATTACACTGTAGATCGAAATAAAATAATTCTTGATCATATTTAACATCGGAGAATCACTGACATAATTTAGAGTAGCCTACAGCGAAATTCAAAAAGTGTTAGGTTGTGCACTCCCCTATAACTTTTACCGGTAGTTAAAATGTAAAACATTGCCATGAATTTGTTGTAAATTACAAAATTCATTGTTCTAGGCCTAAATAGATGGAAGAATATTGTTTTAGTGAAGTATTTAGTCGCATTTAACATAATAGTGATGTATAGATAAATATTAGACAGTGCATATATTAACAGCCTGCACCATTCCATTTAAAAATTCTTCTTTTGCTCAGCTGCGCATTCAATTTTAGCAAACATATCTGTCATGGGCTATTGTTAAAAGCTGCAAAAACATGCTATAAAAATACGTTTTAAAATATAACTTTATCCAAGGTCTAATTGTATGCCACTCCCAAACGAGCTGAAAGAGCACCGATGGGAACAGACTGAAAGGCAGCAATGTTTTAAAAAGTCTGAAGAAACAATCCTTACACATTAAAGTTGATTGGAGTACATTAATTGGGTGCAAAATCTCTTGTAAGTTTGTCTTGCCATGTTCTTAATGAGAATTACGTGATCAGTTTGATCAATTGGTCTGGTCTGGTTCTGTTCATCATTAATTGGATGAGAACCGTTCAGTATTACTGGCTGTGGAAATCAATGGGTGTGCCTCATTATACTATAAGCAAAGCGCCGTAAGTGGTCGAAATAACAATGGCGCTCTGTGCAACCAAAAACTGCGTTTTTTACAGCGTTAAATGGCAAATTAAACGGCGTAAAAAGCGGCGCTTTTCTTGCACACTAAAACGCCGTCAAATACGGCTTCATTGACGTATTTTCGCGCGTTTTTTACGGCGTTTGTAATCACAACAGCGTATTTTGCTGCGCCAATATTGTTTAAATATGGCGTTTTGTATGTAAAAGCGATTCATCTATAGCGTAATTCTGACCCTTTTGGCTTGCCATAGATCTGTGTGCGCTCATCCGAAGCGCGCAAACCCGCGCCTCAGAACGCGCACAAATATTACTCCCACAGAAATGTTATTTCGTCCTGCTCCCGCCCGCGACATTTATGTTTTGCCCCACTCCCGCCCGCAAAAACCTGCATAAAAGTAACCCATACCTCCACGGGGAAAACAGGTCACTACTTCCTCTCTTGGCTGCATGAAACAAACCCTCGATCGGGCTAATGTAAAGGTACGATCAGAGTAATTGTACTAACGAACTCTCGCGTAATGTATGATGCTCTTGTATATCGGAGTCTAGGCACGCATAAGTCCGCTATTGATTCACAAACTGTTCATGCTTTCGGGGCTCTGATCCATAGTACTTTTGCGTGAAATTTTAAAGTATTTTCGTAGTTGTCAAAATGATTGTCCTGTGAGTGTTTTATAATAAATGCCTAAATGCTTAAAAAATACTCTGAAGTTGTAAAGAATCTCTGAATTAAAGAATTCAGTAGATTTAAATCTGAATATATGTTAAAAAGTTAGAACTGAGCAGAGGGTTTTCTTTTAAATTCAAAAGTATAGTTTTAATTTAAAGTTTGTTTGTTTGAGGTTTTTTATAACATGCATTAGAAGAATAAAAAGGCAAAACAAATGTTTTGGTTAATAAAATAGGTTTAAAAATAAACACCTTTAGAGGAAATGTCAGGCATAGGGGGGCCTTTGTATAATTGACCCGAGAAGGAGGTGGGCCCCGGCGTAGTTTCTGTACCTAAAAACTAATGTTAGACCTACTTAAAAAATACCCCGAAAAATCAGTTTATTTTATTGCATCTTTACTGTATTGTATTTATTTGTGCTGTTGCTTCTAGTTAGATAGATTATTTGTATTTTTTTGCTTTAATTTTTTTTTTCCCTAAACATAGCACATGTACTGAAACGTACCGAAACCGTGACTCTAAACCGTGATACAAACCGAACCGTGAGTAGGTTGAACCGTTGCACCCCTAATTTTCACCGCGTAAAAACTTGTCTAATGGAAATTCTGATTGGCTGGTAACTTCAGAAAGTTGTGTGTATATATATGAGATATAGAGATATAGATATATATCTATATCTCATTAGCGCCCAAACCCAAAGTGGTGAAGGCCACTTAATCCCCTAAGGATTTAAAAAATAAATTTAATTCAGCTTTAATATAGATTATATTTGTGGTTTCGAGAGCCTCATTGATTATAGCAACTAGCTAAGAGACTGTAAAATAAAGTGTTACCATAATATCTTATTTACATTGTGTCTTCATGTGGCATTTAGCATTGAGTGAATTCTTACTGTCTCACCCTGTCTCTCTATATTTCTATATTTATTTTTATCTTAATGCTATTATATCTTTTATTAACCAATTGCTCACACAAGCATTATCCGACTCTCCTCCTGACTGCATACGCAGGTTTACAGGCCACTTTTCCCGGTTTTTCAGTCAATTTCTTGCCTTTTCCTCCTTATGAACAGCAAACTTTCATACACGATACAAATTAAAAGATTTACAGATTTCGTAAACTTAAAACATAGGCATTTTGAGTTTTTGCTAGTGATTCCTACAGAGAAAAATCATTTCCTGGGATGCATATCTGTTAGTTTGTATTTAAAATTGAGGTATTTGGGTAATTTGTGGTTTCAATCTATGTTTGTTTACAGTTGTGTTCTTCTCCTTGACTGGTGCTGAGATGATCCCTAAGGCCAAAACCTACACCAAGCAGATCATTAAAAAGTCTGATCTGAAAAAGGACGACCAAGTGATTGTGCGAAAAGAAGTTCAATTGGTTGCACAGTACTTCTGCAATGCAGGTATCTGTGAGATTAAATAATGTAAAATGTCAAGTACAGTAGAACTAGCGCATTAGACAAAGCTATAAATAATTTTTCCCATATTATTTTATAAGAGTTATTTAGCTAGCTAACAATAACCTGCTTTTTCCCTTCCACATATCTAAATTGGACTTGTTGTTTTAGCGATCTAGACAATAATATTTATTTACTAATTAGCTTATAAATCTTATCTTTAACTTTAACCCGAAAAACTTCTGTCCTACAGGTAAATGTAAGAATGAAGAAAACACCGAAGGACAGCTGGTAGAGCACTTGGGGTATTTGGTTCTGATCCTGCATAACTTCAGTGCATCTGATCGGTTTAATGCATTCCTTAATGCAAATCTGATTCTACAGGACTTCACTCTTGATGAAGGTGAGAAATTTGAAAATCTGTTTGACATGATTGCAACCAAAATATTGTCGTCACGTAAGAGTATAACAAACTAGCACAATTCTTGTTTAAAAAGTTTATATATTAATAGAAATGTGAATCCGTTGAAACAGTTGCAAGTAAACAGTGTCAGGTTTATCAAGTTATTAAAGTAAACTGTCTAAGTGAAGTAATAATACATTGGGTAGCTATCAGTAGTAGTAAACGTTCATAAATTGGGGAAAAATAAAAGGTATTTAAAAAAAAAAATTGTATTAACTTATACTTTTGAGATGATTACCAATGTAATGTAATAAAATAATATTTTAATGGATAAATCACTCCTTTGGTACAAAAGAACTCCCAACCTCTGCAACACCTGATCTGACAGATGAAGCCCTGAACCCGAGCATCACTCTGACCGCCTAAACTCAGCAAAACAGGATGTCTGATTATAAGGAATAATTACTTCAAAATGTAGATCAATATGTAGGTGAGACTGAGAGGCAGACTTCTGCCCACACAGGCAGAATTTGAAGGTGGGGATTGTGAATAAACGGCACTCCACCTTCAATACCATGACTGAGGTGCCCTTGAGGAAGGCACCGAACCCCCAATTGCTACCCAAGCGGTGGAGAACTCCTTCGGTGTGTGTTTACAGTGTGTGATTGTTCATTTCTCACTGCTGTGTGTGTGTGCTTGGATGGGTTAAATGCAGAGCAGCAATTTCGAGTATGGGTCACCATACTTGACAATACGTCACGACTTTCACTTTATTAGATTTAAATAAAACTAAAACCGTAAACACATTTATTACTTGAAATAAAATGAGCGTCAACTGAAATAAAATATGAATAAACATTTTTCAGCTAGTTAGTTTAACTTCATATACTGTAAAACTACAACTGAATTATAAATAAAAAAAAAATAATTAATAAAAACTATATATAAATGTATTGAATGACTAATAAAATGGACAAATACACAATGAAAATGGAAACCTGAAAAATAAACTAATTAAAACTATCATATATATATTATACTATATACTATATATATATTAGGGATGCACCGAATATTCGGCCACCGAAAATGTGAAACAGTATGTTGACGCAAACAGAAACCGCAGCCTGCACGTGCTTGTCTGGAGCAACACGTCTGCGGTGTGGATGTATATCAGTATATCTGAGAGAAAGAGCCACGGATAGCGATTTGCTAAACATGTAATGCCGAAGTTTCAAGAGGGTGTGTGTCTGCAGTCTTGCGTGCAGCCAGTGATGAGCGCAGAGAAAGAGACAGATGTAGCTTTCAGTGAGTGAAAAACAATGGCTTTACGTTGGTGTTACGTCACAATATTTTAAAGATTTGTCCTTTCTATATACTGTATTTTTATAAATATTTGTGTTTTAAACCATGGAGGTGAGCCAATGGATGTCACACAAGGAACGTGAAAACTGCGCTCTATGTGAAAGTGAAAGTGAAAACTGACGTTTTCAGCATCTGACGTGCATTCTCTCAGAGACAATAAGAGGCGATTATATTTTATGCTGATATTAATTTAGTCCCCTAATATTTTTCTTGTGCCCTGAACATGGTGGGACAAAAATAAAAAGAAACGTATTTTGTGTAAGGTTTGTTTTTTGAAAGACTTAAATAAAGCTCTTAATTTTCATTGATGACTGCAGTTTTATTTAGGGGCTAAGAAAGTCTTAATTATGATTTCAGGTGGTCTTAAATGTGGGGACTGAAAGAGAAGAATTGCGATGAAACTTCAAAAGGCTATCCATTGAATAAATATGAGCGCTGCACGTTTCAAAGTCATTTGCTGCGCTGCTTTGTGTAATATTATTCTGACAGCGCCTCCTGCTGGAAGAGAAACGCATAGAGTTGTAAATGTGAACTGATGGATCCACAAGATAATGTGTTATAAAAATGTAAACAATTTAAACAAAGGCAGTAAAATATATTTATATGTTATTTAAGTAATATAATATTTGATTGATAACAATTGGTTAAATTAATATAAATGATTTATTCTTTGAAATTTTAATATTAATTTCTAGTAAAAATATTATTATTAAAAAGTAGTTCAGTGTTAAATAAATATTTTGAAATTGTATTTTTGTTATTTTATTTCTCTGAAAAGCAATGCAAAATAGTAAAAAGCAAATTTTTACTATTTAATTATTGTAATGGTGAAAAAATTGGCAAAATAAATGGAAAAAAATGCGAAACACCGCGTTCGGCATTCGGCCTTCGGCCAAGCATTTCATTATTATTCGGCTTCGGCCAAGAATTTCATTTCGGTGCATCCCTAATAAATATATATATATATATATATATATATATAAAATAGTATCCCAGTGATAGTGAAATAACCCTGGTGTAAGGTTGGAAATGAACTTTATCTAAATGAACACCTCTTACATTATTGCTCACATGCTAGTGTTTGGCACTTGTCCCATATGTTCCAACCTAATATTATTATAGTTTACATTATTACAAAGAGTACAAAAAATTATTACAGTCTGAAATCCACAATGTTTTAGTAAATAATATTATTATAATATATTATATCTCTCTTGTTTAGATTTATTGTCTGTATTACTGTCCATATTTACTGTTGGTTAGTGTGTGATGTGACTGACTGTTTCTCCTGTGTTCTTGGTCCATAGATCCCCCGACCACAACAGCACCACCTCTGGCTAAAGAAGCACACACAATTTCTCAGACAGGTTTTTTTTTTGAAACGCTTAATTTTCCATTTTCCATGAATAGTCACACTTAATAAATAGGAGGACATACTTTTTTTTTTACAGGATATATTTTATCATTATGGCCTGTCAGTTGGGAAAATTCTTTAAATATTTTGTTCCTCTTGTACCTTACAGAGCCACTCAACATGACTGACACTACTAAAGGATTAATTGGAGGAGTTTTAGCAGCTCTAGCATCTCTAGTAGCTGTAGGGGCAATAATATGGGATTTTCAATACGGACCAAGAAGAATTGCTCATTTTTTTAGAAAGGTAAGTATTATCACAGGAAAATGGTTGGCATTTGTTGTTGTGGACTGCCAAAAACCTATATTATTAGACCTTTATAATCCGATACTTGGATAGGCGTTCTGAAGTCATGTGATGAATGTTCTGTCATTAAGTAACAATGCGGCTCTCAAGACCGCTTCGTCAGGCCAAACAAGAAGCCTACAGTAACAGGGACAGAGTTGTATATAATGGGGCAAAAAACACTCAGACGAAGGAATGGGTAAGAAAATCTAGTCTGAAAAGCAGTTTTATAGCCAGTGATCCTGCATCAGTGTGGAAAGGACTAAAATACATCTAGTCCTTTCCTGCTTCAACTGCTCCACCATCACCCATGAAACCCAAAATCACAATACTGGCTACAGAACTGTGGCTTTAATGTCTGTGGTCATGAAGTCATTTGAAAGACTAAAGGATATCACTTGAGTCTTACTGGACTCCCTGCAGTTTGCTTACTGAGCAAGCAGGTCCATGGATGATGCAGTAACTTTGGGACTGCATTATATTCTACACCATCTGAACATCCAAACCAGGGGGACTTGTGATGATCCTGTTTGTGGATTTCAGCTCGGCTTTTAATACCATCATCCCTGCTGTTCTCTTGTCCAAATTCCCCCATCTCTCTGCTCCTAACTCTATCTGTTTATGGATCACCAGCTTTCTGACAGGCAGCTGCTAGTCTCGCGTAGCCAGACCTTCAGACTAACGTCTTAAGGTCTGGAATTCATGGCAGCTTTATTTGGCCAAGGCCCGCCTATAAGGCCGTTTGACCGTCATGTCCAACAACCAATCACAGTTCGTTTCGTTCAGCGTCACGTTTCGGGGCGTAGAAATGTCCCCGCAACAACAGACTGGCATGCAACAAGTCAGTCATTGAAATAACCAGCATTGAAAGTTAATGAAGAAGAGGGAGAACAAGCAGTAAGTCAGTAATTTGTTCGCGAACGTCGCAAATGTGTTTAACAACAACGGCGTCTGCATAAGCACCTTTTAGCAAAACGCAGAGTAAACCAGTCTGCGCTTTGTTTCCCGGCAGACCGAAAATAAACGCGACACTCGTGTGTTCCGGAAATCCGGTCAAATTCAACTAATCAGATGACGACTTCGACATTCCTGAAGTGTTTCCAGTTAAGTGTACCATATCCATCAGACGTTTAGCCAACGTTCCGTGAGCGTGACGTCTGAGGCTGAGACTAGGCAGCTGCTAGTGAGGCTGTGGACTTTGACACAGCAAAAAAATATATATATAGATAAATAAATAAAATTTCATGGGGCTGAATAATCCTAAAAGCAGTAATACAAAAAAAAAAAAAAAAAACTTTAGACCATGTGTTTTTAGAATCAAGGTCATTTGTATTCTGTTATTAATAAATCATATGAATTCAGATGACTCAGTGAGCTGTTTTCAGAGTTCACTGGTGTTTTTTTTCTGTTTGGGTAATTGAATATAGTAAGTGTAATATTTTCTTCATGATGTTGCAGTTGTTTTGGAAGCATTTATATTTTGTTCCCAATATTAAATGGTTTTTAAATTAATTGCTTTTTTTGACAGAGATTTAGTGGCCCAGTGACAAACCAGCCTGACGGAAATTCCAGAGATGCAATGCTGCCTAAAAGGTGTGTAGCATTAAGCAGCTGTGAATTACATATCAGAAGTGTAAAAACTTGATTAAAAATACAACAAATTGACTTGGCTATACTTTGCTTTGTGATCAATGCCTGTTGCACCATCTAAATTATGGACAGCTGTGGCCTTCATAGACGATGCACATCCACGCTGACCCATTCTAAAACCATCAGAAATAACAATTCATTTACATACATATCCTAAAAAGCAATCTGAAGTTTAGACCTACCTTTAACAAGGCATAAGATTTAGTCTCAGTTGTACTGTTGCTTGATGGTGCAGCAGGTATTAATTCTACATTTTATGTTCAGTCTAGTCTTACAACTGCATGTTTACTCAGCTGGTGCAACTGGCTCCAGATCTTTAAAATGTATGAAATGTTGATCAAAATGTTTTACTTACCTAGGGCATCACTAATACGTCCATAATTCTACATATAACATCCTCACAAAATGCTGAATACAACAATTGCACTTTTTATTTATTTATTTTCACCTTAAAATAACTGAACATGTTAACTATAAGAGTAAGTCATTAGTAGAGATATTTCAACTGATTGATTGTTTGCCATTTTTCATTACAGCTCCAGTGTAGGGGGACATAGGCCGTTGGGCCAAGAATGATGTCCTCCTCCCCCTCCATGGAATCAGTGCAATGGGCCCAGAATTGTATGTACTGAAGAACAACACAGGTGTATGGTCCTACAATCATGTGCAATAGTTTACAAGTCTGACATGACTGATATTTTAGAATTGTTGTACTGCTGTATAACTTTATAAGTAAATATTTCTATTTATTTGATGTAATAATATGTAATCTTCAACTTGAATAATACAAGTATTTTGGGGGTTTTGTCTACCCTCATTGTTTCTAATGAAGGATGCAAGTCACAGTATGCTGTGTGTACAATTTTCTGTCCTCCAGTATTTTTTTATTACTCTTAGGCCCTGATTTGCTAAGACCTCAGCTAAAGTGTATTAATTGGCTTGCACAATTTAACTAATCAAGCTAATTGGATGTACTATTGTGTGCGAATATGGGGTGATTTTCATGTTTGTTTTTATAAGCATAAAATGTGTAATCTTCAGTAGACCATGTTAGTAGATCAGTCAACAACTGACTTTGTTCCTTTTGTTTTTATAACTGCAGAATTTCAGTAGATTAGAGCCAGAGTGGAGTAAAAAAAGGAGTGTTTCTAAGTACAGTATTTATCTTAGAAACGGTGCACACTGGGTCACTGCAGTGTTTTGAACTTGAATAGGTTCTTAACTTTTTTGGTTTTAATTTGCACTTCATTAGAGAAAGAAATGTCTGGAGATTGATATAGTGTTTGTTTGTTTTTTATTAATTTTTTATTTTTATTTTTATCAATACCAATTGTGTTTTTTTCCCCCTGATATGCAGAACTGAAAAAAAACAAACAAACAAATCAGTTTATTGGTCAGTTCATCTCTAGAAAGCTGTATTTCTCCATTCTAAAGGCTGGGGACCCACTTAAAAGAATGTTTCAGATGCCTCACTTTCAATTTTAGTTAATTTCAGTTTCAGCTTCTTGATGTGTTGAATAAAGGGACATCTAAGACATTATTGACATTATGATTCTACCCCCACTGTACATTATTGGGGGGGATATTTAGGGGAGTTGAGAAACACTGACCTGGAGCAAACAGTCAGAAAACATCTATGAATTTAAATCTACAAATAAAATAAAAAGAAATAAAAAAAATAGGTCTTTATTATGGCACAATTATAATCAGAGGTGGAAAGCACACTGAAAAATTCACAACTGTAGCTATTGTTGTTATAAGTCAACCTCAGCTACCATAACCAGCTACTGTTATTATTCCAAATCAACTTGTAGCTATATTAACTGTAGCTATTGCTATTATTCGAAGTCGACTGTAGCTGCTGTTATGATTCTAGCAGAACTGTAGCTACATTAACTAACTGTAGCTACAGTCCTTTTCAATGTTATTTTCTCAATAGCGTTGGCATAGCTGTAATAAAATAATAAAGACATGGGCAGTACCTGTAATACTTTCATTAGCTTTTTTTTAAACCTGCAGTAACAAGTAAAGTTGTTTCTTTGTGTTCATAGAATTGAGAAAGGACAATTTGTTTTTATGTTGCATTTGTTGAAGCAGGTAAAAGAAGTTGTGTTCCCCATGGTTTTTAAATTGCTTTTTTTTGGTACACAACTGAAAAACTTTATGAATGTCCAATCCTGTTGGTTTTAAAGGGGTCCAATTATGCTCTTTTACAAAGTCTTTATTTTATTTTGGGGGTGCACTAGAACATGCTGTCATGCTTGGTGGTTCAAAAAAAAGCATAATTTTTCACGTAGTTTACATTATTACAATGGCTTTCTCCCCACGATGGCACAAATGGCTCAATTAGTTCCGGGTTCCACCGTCCGAAAAAAAACAAAACAAATGTATTGTGATTGGTTAGCAGTCCCACTGCATTGCAATTGGTGAACAGCTTAGCCGGCGTTCAGTCCTGCCACGCCCCTTCACAAAGCAGTTTGTGGACACTCGCTGAAGCATCCCAAAAGCGGCTAAAGTTAAGCGAATCTTGCTTCCCTGTCCACGTTTCAACTTTCCGTAGGCGGGATTTACGTTGTGACATAATAGCGTAGTTTAAATTGGGTTTAAAAAATAATAATAAAATAAATATCTCCCTTTGGAGTGGACTTTGAGATTTGCAACTTTGTAGATTTTTTTTAATGCCCAAACATACACACCATACACTGGCTAAAGTTCAAAAAGTGAAAAAGCATAATAGGACCCCTTTAACAAGCAATAACAAGAGTTAAGTATGATAGACTTTTTCTAATTTTGTGGGACATGGTGTGGCAGCAGTAACCAGTTCTTTATTATCACTGCCAAATTTATTGGTACAGTTTACTTGCTTGAATCTACCTTCGCATATTGTGCCATCAGAGTTATATTCTTGCCAGTTTTTCTACTGTTTGTAACTGTATGTGTTGTAAATATCATACATTTTAATATAATGGATTTTTGAGACTGAATAGTAAACTATTGCACGTGTTAAATGTTACATCTTGTAAACTAACATTTCAAGATTTTGTTTGTCAATGTGAAAATAACATAGCATAAAATGATCAAGTATCAATCAAATGAGCAAATGTCTCTGTAGCTTTCTCAGCTGTACATTATGTTCCACTTTATCAGTGGTTCAGTGAGTAGCACTGTCACCTCACAGTTTGCATGTTCTCCCTATGTTTGCGTAAATTTCCTCTTTAAAGAAGTACTTTGTTTTCCCCCACAACCCGAATACATGAATACATATGTTATATTGTGTGTTGTATCATCTAATCCTTATTTTGTGAGCCTGAAATCCTTTGTTTTAAGATATCAGACAATGACTGAGAAAGATACGACTAAAGACTATTCAATAAACTTTTACCTTTAATTTGTTTCCTGTTTTCTATTTGCCCCGTTTTTAATATGCCAGTATTACATTTTTAACTTAAGTTGTTTTAAATTTGAAGTTGATATAAAAAAAATGAGGTTCCTGATTCTTTTGTAGGGTGTTGTTTGTACCACAAACAACCACTGGGTGCCATCAAAACTTCATAGAATTTTTTGATGCATTTTTCTGCAAATTTCTAAATTTCTCTGTCAATTTTACTTCTATCAAAAATAACCACCAAATGTCGAATCCTGAGACTAAGACCTTTCTGACAATATGTATTTTGTCAAGATTATAAAAAAAAAATATTTTAAAAGACCATAATACATTTTATAATGTAGGGAGGAGACCGCTAAAAGACATTCAAGCACCATTTCCATATAATGCAATGTCTGGTTTAAAAATGGTTCTAACAGGATGAATTCAGGGGTTTTAGGCTTTCAAATTATATACTGTATAATGATTACTAAAATGTGTGATAGAGAAAAAAGACAATGAAAAAAAAAACTTAAGGGGTTAAATAGCAGACTAAAATCTAATTTCCTGACAGAGAGGGATAGATCAGTTTAGAAATGACTTTGTCAACATGCAGACTTAAAAAAAAAAAAAAAATGCTTTAAAAAATGAAAATGCAAGAGAAATACCATCAACAATATAGTAATTGTGATTTCATAGTAATTGTTTTTCTTGGTTGCTGGCTTCAACGTCAAAGTGCATTTTGTGATATTTCATGAAAGTATCACCATCACACAGATGAATCGCCTCTTCTTTGAGATGATCAGAACCTCACATGCCTAACCACAAATACAACATTGATAATCTACACCAAATCTATCAGAAACACCAGACCAGCCAGAACTAGAAGGATCAGAGCCTCAGTCATGCCACAACAATCTGGACTATCTGAAAGAGAAAGACACTTATTTATAAACATCTTGTGTCAAATTTAATGTCTTGGCAGGAAGCTTTTTGTGGTATTAATTTTTTCTTTGATGTACCTGTAGACCAGGGGTGTCAAAGTCAGTTCCTGGGGGGCACAGCACTGCAGAGTTTAGCTCTAACCCTAATTAAATCTGTTCTGATCCAGCTAATCACATCCTTCAGGCTTATTTGGAAATTACATGGCTTGTGTATTGGAGCAGGATTGGAACTAAACCCTCCAGGAACTGAGTTTAACACCCCTTTAGTAGACAGTTTGAAGGCAAGTCTTTCTTGACTTTATAGGCTTAACTTATGGGCTTTCTATCAAACTGTTTTGTCCATCCATCAATCCAATGGGCCCTTTTCACACTTCTGGTGATTTTAAAAAGCAGAAGGCATCATAGCTGTGTAAACCTAAATTTATAATCTCAGTGTATGAAGAAACACTCACCTGTAGATTGTCGGGTAGTAACCAGTGAGGCCGCTGCTATGGACAAGGAAAAATTAGAAAATTTAATGGGCCAATACTGCCAGACCACTATTCATTTTTACAAATCATATTAGTGTTAATACAGCTGAAACGTACCATATACATCAACGTTAAACTTTCGTTTTGAGATCTATCTGTTAATAACAATGAATGCTTCAAACGGTCCAGATTCATTGGTCCTGATGTTTGAGATGGTTAGTACTCCAGTCTTTTGGTCTAGCTGGACTCTGCCACTGAATCTGTCATCATAATGGGTGTAAATTTTCCCTTCATATATCTGTGCGACACGAGTGATTAGATTGTCTCGCTCATAGGACCACAGTATTTGAACATCTTCCTTCAGTTTGGGAACTCCTGGATGTAGACGCAGGACATCTCCCTCCATCACTCGAACGCTTTCAGGTGCATCAGCCTGTCCACACACTGAAAACAGGTTTAATTTGGGTTAAAAAATAAATATAAAAAGTCACAGTCACAAAAGTCACTGCTTTTAGTACTGGAGGTTTTAAAAACACATCGGAGGGATGCATGGTTACATGTGGTTTGACACTGCAAGGACAATCAATTTGGCATTAATTTCTTGCCAGATACAATGTTAGTGTCTTATGGACTGTTCCACAGCTGAATTTGTGAAAATTATTTAAAGTTCATTGACAAGCATTAAAAAATGTTTTAAACCCCTTTCTAGTTAGGTATGTGAAATTCATTTGGATGTCACAAAATTATCTTTACAATACAGCTTCCTAAAAAAATGATCTTTTTATTTATGTATTTTTTTTTTTTTAATTTATAACTCACCCACTATTAGCTACACCTGTTCAACCTCTCATTAACACAAATATCTTATCAGCCATTCACATAACAGAAACTCATTTACTCAATGCATTTAGGCATGCAGACATGGTCACGACATGGTCAGCATAAGAATAGGGAAGAAAGATGATTTAAAGTGCCCCTATTATAAACTTTTGAAAAATTACCTTCCATGCAGTGTGTGACACAGCCCTAAGTGAATGAAAACATCCTGCAAAGTTTTTAATCTGAAAGTGCTATGTGTATTAAGTTATTGTCTTTCAAAAGAAAGAGTCGATTGCGAATCATGAAAATTAGTCATTTTTAAAACAAATCATAAGGTGTTTCGAATTGACTTTATCTTGAACCATTAGTATATTGTGTGCACAGACCTGGGAAAACTTGAACCATCCTCCCTCAAACACCGTAGTGGATTCCTGTGGAGAAGATGTTGTGAGGGGAAATTTGTTCTTTGCGACTGAAGAAAGAGAGCCATGAACATCTTGGATGACATGGGGGTAAGTGAATAATCAAGACATTTTTATGTTGAAAAGTGGAGTTCAAAATTGTTGCTCTTATAGCATGCAAAATCTGTGTTTAGCTGTACATGTTGTGTTGCTCTGCGCAGCTTAGTTCTCTGGCTAACTATGTGGAGTTCTGATAAAGATTAGAGCAATACATTGGTGTACAAACTGCAGTGCTTTATTAGTACATTTCTACATAGGGCTAATGCATATACCATGGTTGTTTGGGTGTTTACCACCGAGGTGTAGGCTAAATAATTGTGATGGGCATTTCGTTTCTGACATTCACTGCACATAGTAGACCAATCATCGCAGAATAGCTTCAGGCAAAGGAGGAAATTAATCTTTGAAAGAACTGTTTGGGAGTCATTAAGCAAATAAGGTAAAAATAAATGCAATGGACAATGAAACTGTTTTTTTTTACCTTGCATGCAAATACCAAAATATGAACCTTTCATTATCCATAATAGAGGCACTTTAAGTGACTTGGTGCCAGATGAGCTGGTTTGGGATTTTTTTTATGCACAACCATAGGCTTTGCAGGGAATGGTCAGAAAAAGAGAAAATGTCCAGTAAGCGGCATTTCTGTGAAAAAAAAAAAATAAAATAAAAAAAGAAATAAATAAAAAATATTTGTTTGATGTTTGAGGTCACAGGGGGTCTAAACTCTATACATTATAATAATGAAAGAAAGCAAAAAAAAAAAAAAAAAAAAAAAAAAAATATATATATATATATATAAACGAACTGCAACAAACAAGTCTCTAGATCTATACAGACAAGTATTATATATGGTCAACAAAAAGTGCATGATGTGCATTTTAAAGTGTGTAATTGATAACAAAATAAAGCAGTATTTTGATCTGTATTTTTACTTCAAAATAAACACAATCGGAACCATCTAAAATGTCTACTTTTCAGTATCTGAAGATACATGTTTGTGCTTAACTCACAGCAGTTGAGTTAACAATAATGTTCTAAGATTTTGGTAACAATTTATTGTTATTCAAATTTCATGCAATGTTTAAAAATCCTTCATTGTGTTTGCGCAGCTCATGATAGCTGAGAGTGTCTCAGTGTTACACAGAAACCACAACCACTAAAAGAACCAACCCAGTCTCATATAAAAACGTACCCTGACTACGTTGGTCCAAAGTGCAAAACGTAGAGGGGTTACAATAACGGCCCTTGAATTGTATGACTGTTACGTTTTTTTTGCCTTTTCTTTTCCTATTGTTTTACGTCCAAGTCACGTGACTTTCAAGATTCCAACCGTGAGAACAAAAAACATGGCGGACATTTCTCTCATTTTTAGTGAAAAACTCAATATTTAGAATTAGTTTCTGCATAAAAATAAGTTTTGATTACATTTCTAGCGAGAAATATATATATTATTTTCATAATATTCACTCAGTCAATGTACACAATCACTCGCTTGCTCGTTGTTGTGAAGATTTTTCAGATCTCGCCAGAATAATGTGAAACTGCAACGTTTTGGTTGCTATGGACGCTGCTATCGGTGGATGGATGGATGGATGGTCTCACTCCCAGTCCCAACTCGTCATATATTGACGCTTGGTCAGGAACCCTCGGCGTCACTTATTGACGAACAGGGAACCCCTTCAGCGTCACATTTAGACGTGCAGGGATTCCCTATAGAATCTGTACCGGAGCCTGAGGCGTTGAAATTTGACGTGTTAGGTATATTAAGCACGGGTCGTAACCACGATAAATAGGAATAAAAAAAAAAAGAATAAATAAGTTATGGCAGGGCTAGTCAGTTGGCGGCCACAAGGTCATATTTATTTAGCTCGTCAACTGATTTTTATTTTATTTTAAAATAAAATAAACGCTGTCTGATATCAGAGTGCTGTCTGTGAAACAGCGTTCAGCGGTGACTTTAACAACGCTCCATAGCGCGAGCAACACCAGTATCCTAAGCACTTTAGGTGTTTTCTAGTTTTTATCGGAGGTTTATTGATATTGATAAGCGTACTGTATGTAATGTGCTGTGATTTTGTTTGGTTAATCAATGATTAATCAGCGCAATGCGATTAATAATAATAATCATTATTATTTAATTATTTGTTTGTTTGTTTGTTTATTGGTTGGTTGATTGATTGATTATTTATATTGTATTTTTATTTATTTATTAATAAGTCGATCAATCTGTGGAGCTGACGTCATTGTATGGCGCGATCCCAAGATCCATTGCGATTTTCCACTCGGTAAGTAGAACAGTTAATTGATATAGATGTGAACAATTTCTTACATTTTCGGTACAAAAAGTCAGTTTCAGGTCAAGAAGTTGTGTTTAGAACCTTTAGAAGTGCAAGGTAGTAGTTTCGTGATGCAGTAAATGACAGCAGACATTATAAAAATATAATTAGCTGCACCATATGTGTAGTATGCTAGTAAGTTAGCTAATTAAATTCAAGTTTGTTTATTTTTTTCCACATATAATAATGCAAGGTAATATGATAAGAGACTGCATGATTTTTATTATGTGTTTTCATATTACAGTAGCTCACAACACTTCAGCCAATTATAAATGTTGAGATGAGGAACAGTGTTGCCAGATTGGTTTGTTTTCCAGTAATTGTTAGAAATCCACACAAAATTATATAGTAAAAACACAAATCTTAACAATGGTACACAATACAAATGTATTCATAGCTACGACAATACTGTGGCTTATCACAATTATTTAATATGTCATAATAAAGCAAATTAAGTGTTCTTCTCTAAAGAAGGCTACTTTGTTTCGACATTGTAAACTGTTTTCCATGTCTGTCATTTGGCATAACAGAGTTATCAAAATTTCACCTGTCCAAGCCCATTCTATCCCATGTAGTACAACTCAAAACCAGTCAAAAACTGCCTAATCTGCCAACACTGATGAAAAAATAACTGGTAAAATTGTAAGAAATTCTGAATTCTGATTTTTTTCTCTTACCAGGTCCTTCACATTTACCAGCTTCTCACTTCTCCTTTATTTAACACGACACACACACACACACACACACACACACACACACAAACCAAAGGCACTTTTAAGAGCCACGTCTGTCTTTTTAACTTGTCTCTCTGTAGATTGCTGTCCCTCTCTCTCTCTCTCTCTCTCTCTCTCTTTACATCTGTATCTGTCCATTATTCTGTTCCTCTCAATAGGTCTTAGTCTGTCTGTTTTTTTTGTTTGTTTGTTTTGTTTATTTCTGCTGTATATTATTTTAGTTTTTTTTTTTTAAGTTATGACAAGGCCCAAATTTAGGCCCTGCCCATCTTGCCAGACTCCCAATCAGGCAAGCAGGAAAACCTGCTATGTCTGCTTTGGAAGTCTGTCCAATAAACAAAAATTAAAAGAAAAAGTGGTGTCACTGGACAGCGAGTGGGGGAAATCTGTTATGAAAAGCAGAAATGTTGGCTGCATAATTGATTCTGCCCGTATTGCAGTAAGTAAAAAAAAGCTAATTTTTCATAAGTGTTATTTGAAGTGTAACTGTAAGCACATATTTGTCACATATCATAGACTAGTACCAGTGTGATGTGGCCTTTATAAACTTATTTAAGGAAGACTCTATCTTTATCTTTAACTTGTGTTAAAGAGAAACAATAAGTTGTGTTCTCTGTCACATAATGACTCAGTCATGTTGGCAATGTTAGAAACTGAAAGAGTACCTCTGGCCTTATCTGAAATTGAACTTTGATCATATAAAATACAAGATGTGGTAATGCTTTTTCTCAAATAATCTTTACAAAACAGATTAAGGCTCATTTTCTTACATTGCACTTCATTAAATGACCTTAAAATAAAATTGCTTTATACAGTACTAATGTATCTAATATTTCAGTGGGTTTAACTAATGTGTAGTAACTGCTTTTGTTCATTTCAGGTGCGGAAACTTGAGGCAGTGGGTTACAAGCCCATTTTATTTATAGGAAAACAAGATAAAAAAAAATCTAATAAGTGGGTTGCAGACATAATAACCCATCTGCACCCCACTCCTGTCACAAGAAATTTTTTGGAGAAAATGCGAAGGGCTTACGAATTTATCTTGACTAAGGGTAAGAGCAAGATTTTTGCTCAAAAATAATAATTATTATTTAAAATATATGTACAATGACATCCCCATAGCAGAGCAGCACAACAGCCCCAGTCAGGAGCAGTGCAACGGTTCCGTTGTGGAGCAGTCGGAGAGCCTCACCGTGGAGCAGCCGGAGATCCTCACCTCGGAGCAGTCGGAGAGCCTCACCGTGGAGCAGTCGGAGAGCCTCACCGTGGAGCAGTCAGAGAGCCTCACCGTGGAGCAGTCGGAGAGCCTTACCGTGGAGCAGCCGGAGAGCCTAACCGTGGAGCAGTCGGACAGTCTCACAAAGGAGTCCGAGACTGTATTTGTACTCGACCTGGTTCCTCTCTCTTTCCCACACTCTCCCACTTCTCTCTCTCCTTCCTCCTCTACTGTTGTTCTTCCTCCATACTCTTCTCCTCCTCCACCTCCACTGCCATGTTCTAAGTCTTTGCGACACAGGAAGAAAAGGACGACACCAGCCCCTTCTGCCACCTCTGTCTCTTCTCTGTGTCTTATGACCACTGATCTCTCCCTTCCACAGTCTTGTCCTCCACCTGCTGCTTCTTCCATCTCCCAGTCCTTGAGTCTGGAGGGGCCATATGTGAAGAAGAGAAGAAAAGGTAAGTTTTGTTTTTCAGTGGTAAACCTTAATCCACACTATTAATGAATTTGCTCTCAGACAAAGTTGACTTCAGGCAAATTTGATTTATTTGGTTGGTTGTTTTTGTTTTTGGTTGGTTAAGTTGTTTAACTGTGTTTACGTGGCCAGTGTCCAAGGGCTGTGGTTAATGTCAATCACTATTTTAAAGGGGTCATCGGATGCAAAACCAACTTTTTCATGTTGTTTGAACATTAATGTGTGTTGGCACTTTGTGAACACAACCACCCTACAATGATGAAAATCCACCCAGTAGTATTTATTTAATCTTTAAAAGTAATATCCGACTGCGATCATACGCGTCTATGTTTGTGCGAATTGTTCCTAATACAGCTTCACCCACAGCAAAAGTAAGTATTAGGGTTTTTTTATGCATCTTTGCAAACGTCCTTTCCTAATAATGTGCTCGTTGGCAAGTTTCGCCGCTAAACATGGCTAAATGCAGATAAAGTAAACATTGGGACTCATCATACCAGGCAGAGAGGGGCGGGGCGAGCAGAGCTCATTTGCATTTAGAGGGACCTTGCAGTAAAATGAGTTGATATTTTGCAGAGCTGATTTTGACAAGGTAAAAGGGTGTTTTTTTACACTACTATTGAGAATTTTTAACCAAAATATATTATAAACTTTTCATTAAGACCCTAAAGAAGAATCATATGAACTTGTAGAAAATGGGCATGCGATGACCCCTTTAAGCTAGGAGGGCTTTTGGAAACCCAGCACAGTATATTTTGCTTGATTGACAATAAGCAGGGACAAAGTGGGACCACAGTTCACCTCACAAGTAAAATGATAACTATTAACTGGAGATTCAACTACAAAGCTTGACATTCGTTGCTTAATAAACTTTCCTTGTCTTTTAATCATTTAGGTTGCCGAAAATGTAGTAGGCAGAAGATCTTCCTATTTGATACAATAACTGGGGAAAGAATGAATGAGGTAAAATGTCTTTTATTAGGCTGCTTGCTTGTCT
Organism: Garra rufa; assembly: GCF_049309525.1. NCBI lineage: Eukaryota > Metazoa > Chordata > Actinopteri > Cypriniformes > Cyprinidae > Garra > Garra rufa. Next base: position 39,152,927 of record NC_133378.1, read on the forward strand.
CAGTGACTAATTCTGGCCTTTAAAGATAACAATTCAGTGATTGCTTAAACAGCTAAAACAATTATTACTTTGTGTGTGTAGGGAAAAGCAGAATTGAAAGTCCACTGGTTGCCTTGCACTGTGTGGTAAGTCGTGTTTTATTAACTATTTAATTTCATTGCAATGCTAAGTAGTCTATTCCATGACAAATATGATGTAGGCAAAGTTTAAATGGTCTCTTGAAAGCAGCATTGAAGTTCATTTTATTGATGTCTGTGGCAAGAGAAAGCTCCCTGGTCGTGTAATTGATCCTGGCAGGAAATCATCCTCTGAAGTAGTCTGTAGAAAACTGATACAAGGTTTTGCTAGGACATGGGCGATGGTCAGTTGTCTGGACTAAAAACTAAAGTGTGACTAAATTCCAAGTTCTTGAAAGAATATTCCATTATTTTGGATACAGATAGGAGAAAGATCTACCTCCTTGTGTCAATTTAGATATCTAGTTATTAGTAAGAGCCCAGAATTTATGAATTGGAAGTGGACACAATGGATTGTGGGAGCTGGACAATTCAGTGCTTTCTAATTCATACAATTTTAAAAATAGTTGACAGTCAGCCAGTGTATTAAAAATAAAATGGAGCTGATGTGATAAAATTTTTGGTTTCTAGTTAAGTACTTAAGCTGCTACTATACATACACAACTACCTAAAGCCTATTTATTGAGCAGGACATTGACCATGGACATTACCAGTAATGTGTTACAGTAGACGTGACCTTAGTGAAAAATTTATTTATTTCATGCTAAGTATACTAAAAATAAATTTACTTATTATTTACTTAATAAAAAATACTCTGTAATTGTACTTTTAGTATACCAACCTGGTATATTTAAAGCCTATTAAATTGGAACAAATCATTTTGTACTTAATGCTTAATACTTAATACTTAATGCAGAAGTAGTACTGAAGTCCAACTAAAGATATACTTGGATATATTTGACTGTGCTAAAGTGCAACTATTGCAAGTAAACGTTGTGTACACTTTAATTATTATCATACAATTCTCATCAATAGTGACATTAAACATATTTTTGATTAATATTAAGAAATGTGCTTTGTGCACAAGTAGTACTCCATATAAAATGTAATTATTTTTTTATATCAGTATGTTTTGAGCGATATGTCAGTAAATATGTTAATAGATTTGAACTATACTTGCAAAAATAAATGCATTTTAAATCTATGACTTTTTTACTAGGGGAATCATGCATGCATAAAATAATTTGTCAGCATCTGAAACACTAAACTTGGATGGAGAATGCTGTTCTACATGTGATTTGCATCATTTTTTCGAGCAATGAAGATGGAAACAGTGACAGTAGTGGTGATAAAATGCATGAGGAAGATTAGGGCAGTGAGAAAAGAAGAGCAGTACTGAATATGAAGAAGAGGAGAACAATGATGAATGGCAGTGGAGGCAAGATGCAGTCACTCCTGATCCCTGAGTCTGTAGAACTGCCAGATCTACTTGTAATACAACATGAAAACATGCTGAAATTTAAAAAAATAGTCAGCATTCTGCAAGTCAAAGCCCTTTTCTAGCTAATCCAACAGTGTTTTTAAACAGTTAAGTAGCCAGGGTTAATGCCACTTTAACAAATATCAATAAATGCCAGTGAACTCTCTAAATTAAACCTAACAATGATCTTGATTTTTGTTCTGTCTTCTAATGATATGTGCACTTATGATATTTTACAGTGCCAAAACTTGGGATGACACATGGGAGCCTGCCAGGGAGTTCCAACATTTTTTGACCGAGTTTCCACACCCCAACCAACCCCAACTGTTTTGTCGTTGTTGTTCTTGTTTTGTTTTGCTTGCTGTTCTTCATTAAAGTTTTTGCACAGTGCATACTCTCTTCTAGTATTTTTTTTTGAAAGTTGTTGTTTTAAACATCTTTTACATTTGTCATGAACTGCGTAACAGCCAGGTAGTGTAACATGGAGAGGACATGCTACAAATATGCTGTTTCTACATTATTTTTAAAGATTTGTGCAGTGCAGTTTTGGTATAGGTAAGTTTACATGAACTGTCTGTTATGCCAAGCATGAAAAAATACCACAACATAAATATAGTAATATTGTTACGTCCCTTTTTGTTTTATTTCTTTGTTTTGGGAAGTGTTTTGTGTCTTTCTGTGCAGGACGAAGCTGATTGGCTCCTGTAGCCTAATTGATACCACACCCTGCCTGGTCAGCTGACTCCCTGCTGCCTATAAAGACTCCACCCTCACTTCCTGCTGGAGCTCTGATAGCTCTGATGCTTGTTTGCTTGTTACTTCGCCCTTGCTGTTAGCTAGTCACCTGTGTTAGTAAGATTGAGAATCTGTGTGTGAATATTTGAGTGTGTAACAGAGTGAGTTTGGTTGTTTAGTGTTCTTAGCCCTTCTTATAATTCTGACTTCTGCCTGTTTTTGACTCTGATTCTGGATTGCCCTTACTGAATTTGACTGCTGATCTTTAAATAATTGTAGACAGTATTATTGGGGAGGTAGGGAGACCGATGCCATTTTTGTTTGATTCTTTTATTGACTGTTTTTCTGTACAGGGAGTTAGGGAAGTGATTTGTATTTTCTTTTCTTTTCTTTTGTAAATAGGTAATTTAGAGGTATTCAATTGTTAGTTATTTTTGTTTGTTATTTTGGCCTGGTCGGCTCCTGAAGACATAATTCCCCGTCTGTATTGTAAATTTCATTATTTTCATTAAAACATTGTTAATTCATTTACTTCGTCCCTGCACTCTTTCATGTTGCACCCCCACCCTAGACGGGGGCGTAACAAATATATTTAGTGTTACATATTTCCCATTTACATATTTATTTTCATGTAGCCTAAAATAGAATAAGTTTATTATTAAGAATGCTTATTTAAATTGTTATATTTCTCTAAAACTGATTGCCTTTATTTGCATTCAATTTTATACTGAACTGTTATTTTCGTGTATTTAATTTCAAGTATCTAGCTGAGAGAGGATACTGTACTAAGCACTACATTTAGATTTTGACTTATTGATACATTTTGGGAAATAAGTACATATATATTTTTTTTTTTTGACAGCTGTATACTGTATGAGGAATACTAAACTATTTCAAAACGTCTAATTTCTGCTTATATATAGCAGAAATTAGACGTTTTGAAATAGTTTAGTATTTATTCCTCATACAGTATACAGCTGTCAAAATTAGTTACCCTCTGGTTCATACCATGGAAATAGGCCCTTGCTTTGGAAAAAAGATTCACTTATCTTAACTAATCAATAATCTAATCTACATCAGGTAAGACACAGATAGGAATCAATAACTGTGAAATTTTATTTTTAATGAGAAGAAATAAATATTTAACTGCCCTTCTGTTATATGGTTATAACCCACCTTCAGCCGGAAGATCCCGTAATTACCATATTTGGAAGTAAGTGTGATGTGGATTTTGACAAGCTGTGGCTGGATTAACTTTTAGGCCAAAATACAAGGTGCTTCATTTTGTAAACTACGTTTTACTGTCATTATGACTTAAGTAATAATGTCACTGAACAATGAGGCATTGCTGTGTTGCAAGAAATTACCCATTTACCGAGATCCTAACCCTAACCCTACAGCGTAAATACAAACTTTAATGAACTACAATATACAGCGCCATGTTTTCCCGTCCCATCGATAGAGTGTAAAAGGCTTATGGGTAATGTAGTTTAAAAATCTTTTAGTAATTAAATTAAGTAAATACTATATTCAATGAATAAAGTTATATCTAAATATGTTTATTGTGCAAGCTTTTATGATATATTTGACAGCCAAGTTGAAATTTGGTATTTTACTAAGAACACTTTTTAAAACGTTTTTTTACAAACTTTCTGTATATGTGAAAAAACTGTTTCCAACATTATATATTAAACACAGCATAATTAGTTGTCCTGCTGATTTTCTCTTTGATATGTTAATCGGACTTTAAGTTACATCCATTTGAAATGTGCAGTTTTGTTACTCTACCAGGAGGCTCTACTGGTCCCCTGTGGGTGGAAGGGCAATAAAACCTGTACAGATGTACTCCCTTTACCATGGACAACAAACTGTGTTGTCACATTTATGCCTAAACATTTTTTTATTTCTGCCCCTTTCTATATTTACAACATGCTTGTGTTAGGTTTTGATGGTACTGTGAGACTCTGAAGACAGAATTCAGAAATACAGTAAAAATTTACACAAATATTTTAACGTAACATGTCTAGGCAACATGTTTATTATTTCTGTATATCTTTCATTCTTTCTTTCTTTTCTTTTTTCCTTTAGCAAAATGATTTTGGATGAACTTGCATTTAATGTTGGGAAATAATGATTCCTCCTTGTCATAATGGTTTTCTTTGTCTTGCTTGTCTATGTCCCTATAATCTGCTTATTCCATAAACAAGTATCAATTGTTATACAGCACCCTACACTAGGACACAGGCATATGTGGGCATAGTTGTTTTTTCTCAGCCCAGGGCTAAAGACCTAAAATTCCATTTTCCCCTGTGAATCATATTTATTTTCCAGCGATATCGTATACTATTTGAACTGAACTGTATGATGATATCACTGAATTCATTGATGAACTGCCTTTAACTGGAAATTGATTGTTTACAGTAATGCGTTACTTACACACTATTGTCCTGTTTAAATACTGTGAAGTTGCTTTGACACAATCTGTATTGTTAAAAGCACTATATAAATAAAGGTCTTGACTTCATTATTACTCATAAAACTCATGATTATTTAGTCTTGTAGTTGATTAAGGTGGAGCTCATTTTGAACTATTTTGTAGATATCTACTGTATCTAATGATTATTTTCAATATGAGTTAGTCTGCTAATTATTTTCTTCATTACCCAACTGATTTGGTTTGTAAGTATTATGAAAATAGTCAGAATTACACATTACCAAAAAAGAATACCAATACACATGCTGTGAACAGTTCAAACCTCAACATGATTAAACATGTCAAGCAACTAAAAATTTAAAAAATGCAATGGAACTATGTAATGTTTTTACATTAAAATGATCAACAAACTTGATCAACTTATGATCAACAAATTAGTTACCAAATAATTTTTTTGCCAATTGACTACTTGTTTTGGCTGTACTTATACTGTAAGTATGAACTACTGAGTAGTTTTATTTATACCAAAATGTCATATTTTATAAGCTCTTCATGTGCTGTCAAGTTCAGTAAAAGCTTTTTTTTCTTTTAACTGCAGCCTAGTACAACTAAAAAGTGGCATGAAAAGAAACAAATCATTGAGAGAGCAAGTACCTCAAATCTATACTTTAGAACAGTACAGTACTTACAGCCTTACAATAATGCACTTAATTTCCACCACTGACTGGTTGTAGAGGCATGCATGCATACATTTTTATGTATGTAAAAAAAAGAGAATACACGTTGATGCACAAGGTGATGAAAAGCATATTTTATTACACTCTTTAGAATCAGGGTTTAAGGTCAAGGCCACGGTCAAGGAAAAAAAAAAAGGGGTCACTGTTGATTACAGTTCGTCACCAGCTGACGACTTGTTTAAGAAGTTCTCTGCTCCAGACAAAACTTGCAGGTAACACTCTCTTGCTTGCACCCGCATATCTCTGATTTTATGTAGCTTCCTGTGGATGATGCTCTGCAGACCTTTCAAACCCTCTTCACTTAGGCCACATTGCGAATCTTGAAAGAACAAAAATATAACAAAATAACATTAGGCCTACCTTAGAAACTTTAAAAACATTCATCATTGTTGTGTATGTTTATTAGGGCTGCCCCCTAATAGTAACGCAAAAATTGTTAGTCTGTTAGAAAAGTCATAGTTGGACTAAACTGGATTGACTGTGTAGTTGCAGAAAAAACAAAAATACAAACAAACTCCACAGAACATGGTGATGGTTGGTCCCTGTAATTATTAGATAGTAATTACATATAAGTGTAATGAAGGCTTACACAGCCACTTATGGTACAATAAAATATGTTTTCATTACTAGGCATGTCATCTATGTAGTTACAGGAATATGCACGTTAGTAAAAAAAAAAATCAGACTCTTACTAACAGTGAAATAAAAATAGTCTGACAGTTGTAATGGCTCAAATAACTTATTCTTTCTCAGCCCTGGATCTGACTCTTTAGTGAGTCAATTTTCCAGGAAAATATTTGGTCGGGGGCAACCCTATGCTTATGTTTGTGCTATATATTACAAATACATACTTTTTAGTGCCTCAGCAAACAGTTCTCTGAGGGTCCCAGCACGAGTTGAAAGATATTTCCAATGGTGGTCCATCTCTGCAACAAGAATCTTCTGCTCCTCCTGAAGTCGCCTAACTGACATGATGATGTCGAATGCCTTTCTTTTTGTCCTTAGGTCAACAGAGTCTAGAATGCATGAGAAAAAATTATGACAAACTGACATTTAAGGCATTGTGGGTAATGTGTGTAAGTGTAAAAATATGTATGTATACGAATTGTGTACATACCACTGTGTGGCAGCTGCCATGGCCAAGCTGTCTCACCAGACAAAATGGTTTCTAAGCACAGAGTGTCTGTGTTTGGAACCATTCTGTTGTATTTCTCTACAACTGATGTCAGAATCCCCTTCTCCTCCCTGATCTTGCGGCGGATCCTGGCACGACCTTTGTTGCCATCTGTATCTTTATAGAGACGCTGGGAACGCCTCTTGATACTTGCCACCAGCACCTCAATTCGGCTGGCCAAGGCATCAACATCATTTGTGGTTGTTGTTGTTGCTGAGAAAAAATATGTGGCACAAAATTACAATAACAGTAACAATTACAATTATTCAGGACTAAACCTATTACTAGAAATATATAAATACTGGCCATTTCCTCACCGTCTGCCCACTCCTTTACATCATTGACTCAATCTTTCCAATTGGCTCTCTATCACTGCCAGTTCGACTTTCATGGACTCTAAGTTTTGCACCTGGCTTTGTAGAGCTTTTGTGGTCTGCAATGACAAATAATCACAGATAGTACAAAAACAAGTACCAAATGTTTAATGCACAGCTTCAAACACTAATAACACATTACTGAACATCTAAAACAAATTCCACTGATGTCATTACCTTCTGATATCGACGGGTCAGTGCGGTGGCCAAATTGTTGAACTTTTGCTGATTCCAGCGCATGGCCATGAGAGTCAGCATGTCTGTGCGTCCTGCAAACACAGAAAATATCATGTTACTATATTCCCCCCACTTATTATGTAATGATGTAACTAGTGAAGTACTGTATGTGGTCATTTTACCTGCTTTGGACATGTGTTTTGTGGTTACTGCAATCCTGGAGAGAAAAGCATTGCAGTTGCACTGTTCCACCTCCTCCCCTAGTGTTAAACCAGCCCCATCCTGATACGCCCCACTCCATTTCACCTGATTAGTAGTAATAAAAAAATAATGTAAATAATATTGAGAAAGTTTTTACATTCATTTGCAGATGCCCAGTTTTGATAATCACATAGCAAAGTTCACCTACCTCGCATTTAAAATCATGGGCTTTGGCATGGAAAACTGAAAGGAAGGGCTTCATGTTAAGAAGGTGCTGGAGCTCTGGGCAGCTTTTTGCAACTCTTTGGAGGTAGGGCCAATATTTGCAGGTCACATCCATACAAAAAAAAGTGATTTGCCTACTGGCCAGCTTTTCTTGTAGGTACAGGGGATATGCAAAAATTCCCCCCCTGTACATATTTAAAGCACAGAGCAGCACTCCATGCCGACACACCGCAAGCTCTAGTCCCTCCTCATCTACCTTGCTGGCAGATCTTTGGGAGGTCTCTCTGGCTGCTGACCACTCCCCTCCACAAACACCTCTTCCACTGACCTATAATATGGAAAAGGGTTGAAGAAAAACAAGACTCTTCTAAACAAACTCTTGAGTAGAAGATAAATGTAGTCCTGTATGTAGTCTAATCATCTACAATTTTACATGTTTGGATGTCTTGTGAATATAGTCCACAAATCTTGTCACATCTTCATCCTTAGCTATAAAGACGTCTTCAAAGATGGCCTGTTCCTCAGATCTAAAAAAAAAACAAAAAAAAAAACAATAATAATAATAATAATAATCTGTTGTAGCTGTAATATAATTTTACTTGGTGCACATTAAAGAGCTATTTTTTCTTATTAATATTGTTTCAACAGTGTGACATTATACACAGTTTGGAGTACCTAGCTGCATTCTTGAAACGGTAATGCTTCAGGTTTCCATCTACTGAAACTGCCAGCATATCTGGGGTGCACGCAGGACAGATGAAGGGCTCTTCCTTGCAGATTTCATCCACCTCATATCGCACAGCCTCCCACTCAAAAAAACTTCTGAAAACCGTCTGTGGAGATCTTGCCAGTCTATTAGAAGTAAGGGGAAAAAACGGATAATAATGTACGACAAATATTAGACAAAAATTAGCATCAAACAGCTTTTCAACCCACAATACAAGAGTAAACAACACTATAGGATAAATAAATTCAATACTCACATGACCAAAGCGGACACAGCATTCTTAAAAATGCTTGCCAGGACAGTCCTGGTGCTGCCATCATCATTTCTTAAAATGAAAAAAAAAAACAATTGTGGATTGTCAAATTGTGAAGTGAAGGGTCGCAGGTCAGTAATACCTTCGATTTAGGTCGCCCACTCCAAGTGGCTTGGTATGCCTCTCAACTCAGGCATGCTTAGATCATATCGTTCTGGAAAAATCAAAAACAAATCCACTTTAATGTAAACCTTATGTGATTAATCAGGGTTTGGATTCTTAAAATATGTTTTACATAATTTCATTTACTTTTTGAACATTACTCAAAAGTGTGTATATTTTACAAACAGACCTGTGCTCCCCTATGAGAGAAGAGCATGTATAGATGTTTATGAAAGTGAAAGTCATGACATATTGTCAAGTATGGTGACCCATACTCGAAATTGGTCCTCTGCATTTAACCCATCCAAGTGCACACACACAGCAGTGAGAAGTGAACAAAGACACACACACACACACACACACACACACACACACACACACACACACACACACACACACACACACACACACACACACACACACACACACACACACACACACACA
>NC_133378.1:39162566-39207934 GCF_049309525.1 Garra rufa
ATTTATAGGAAAACAAGATAAAAAAAAATCTAATAAGTGGGTTGCAGACATAATAACCCATCTGCACCCCACTCCTGTCACAAGAAATTTTTTGGAGAAAATGCGAAGGGCTTACGAATTTATCTTGACTAAGGGTAAGAGCAAGATTTTTGCTCAAAAATAATAATTATTATTTAAAATATATGTACAATGACATCCCCATAGCAGAGCAGCACAACAGCCCCAGTCAGGAGCAGTGCAACGGTTCCGTTGTGGAGCAGTCGGAGAGCCTCACCGTGGAGCAGCCGGAGATCCTCACCTCGGAGCAGTCGGAGAGCCTCACCGTGGAGCAGTCGGAGAGCCTCACCGTGGAGCAGTCAGAGAGCCTCACCGTGGAGCAGTCGGAGAGCCTTACCGTGGAGCAGCCGGAGAGCCTAACCGTGGAGCAGTCGGACAGTCTCACAAAGGAGTCCGAGACTGTATTTGTACTCGACCTGGTTCCTCTCTCTTTCCCACACTCTCCCACTTCTCTCTCTCCTTCCTCCTCTACTGTTGTTCTTCCTCCATACTCTTCTCCTCCTCCACCTCCACTGCCATGTTCTAAGTCTTTGCGACACAGGAAGAAAAGGACGACACCAGCCCCTTCTGCCACCTCTGTCTCTTCTCTGTGTCTTATGACCACTGATCTCTCCCTTCCACAGTCTTGTCCTCCACCTGCTGCTTCTTCCATCTCCCAGTCCTTGAGTCTGGAGGGGCCATATGTGAAGAAGAGAAGAAAAGGTAAGTTTTGTTTTTCAGTGGTAAACCTTAATCCACACTATTAATGAATTTGCTCTCAGACAAAGTTGACTTCAGGCAAATTTGATTTATTTGGTTGGTTGTTTTTGTTTTTGGTTGGTTAAGTTGTTTAACTGTGTTTACGTGGCCAGTGTCCAAGGGCTGTGGTTAATGTCAATCACTATTTTAAAGGGGTCATCGGATGCAAAACCAACTTTTTCATGTTGTTTGAACATTAATGTGTGTTGGCACTTTGTGAACACAACCACCCTACAATGATGAAAATCCACCCAGTAGTATTTATTTAATCTTTAAAAGTAATATCCGACTGCGATCATACGCGTCTATGTTTGTGCGAATTGTTCCTAATACAGCTTCACCCACAGCAAAAGTAAGTATTAGGGTTTTTTTATGCATCTTTGCAAACGTCCTTTCCTAATAATGTGCTCGTTGGCAAGTTTCGCCGCTAAACATGGCTAAATGCAGATAAAGTAAACATTGGGACTCATCATACCAGGCAGAGAGGGGCGGGGCGAGCAGAGCTCATTTGCATTTAGAGGGACCTTGCAGTAAAATGAGTTGATATTTTGCAGAGCTGATTTTGACAAGGTAAAAGGGTGTTTTTTTACACTACTATTGAGAATTTTTAACCAAAATATATTATAAACTTTTCATTAAGACCCTAAAGAAGAATCATATGAACTTGTAGAAAATGGGCATGCGATGACCCCTTTAAGCTAGGAGGGCTTTTGGAAACCCAGCACAGTATATTTTGCTTGATTGACAATAAGCAGGGACAAAGTGGGACCACAGTTCACCTCACAAGTAAAATGATAACTATTAACTGGAGATTCAACTACAAAGCTTGACATTCGTTGCTTAATAAACTTTCCTTGTCTTTTAATCATTTAGGTTGCCGAAAATGTAGTAGGCAGAAGATCTTCCTATTTGATACAATAACTGGGGAAAGAATGAATGAGGTAAAATGTCTTTTATTAGGCTGCTTGCTTGTCTCAGTGACTAATTCTGGCCTTTAAAGATAACAATTCAGTGATTGCTTAAACAGCTAAAACAATTATTACTTTGTGTGTGTAGGGAAAAGCAGAATTGAAAGTCCACTGGTTGCCTTGCACTGTGTGGTAAGTCGTGTTTTATTAACTATTTAATTTCATTGCAATGCTAAGTAGTCTATTCCATGACAAATATGATGTAGGCAAAGTTTAAATGGTCTCTTGAAAGCAGCATTGAAGTTCATTTTATTGATGTCTGTGGCAAGAGAAAGCTCCCTGGTCGTGTAATTGATCCTGGCAGGAAATCATCCTCTGAAGTAGTCTGTAGAAAACTGATACAAGGTTTTGCTAGGACATGGGCGATGGTCAGTTGTCTGGACTAAAAACTAAAGTGTGACTAAATTCCAAGTTCTTGAAAGAATATTCCATTATTTTGGATACAGATAGGAGAAAGATCTACCTCCTTGTGTCAATTTAGATATCTAGTTATTAGTAAGAGCCCAGAATTTATGAATTGGAAGTGGACACAATGGATTGTGGGAGCTGGACAATTCAGTGCTTTCTAATTCATACAATTTTAAAAATAGTTGACAGTCAGCCAGTGTATTAAAAATAAAATGGAGCTGATGTGATAAAATTTTTGGTTTCTAGTTAAGTACTTAAGCTGCTACTATACATACACAACTACCTAAAGCCTATTTATTGAGCAGGACATTGACCATGGACATTACCAGTAATGTGTTACAGTAGACGTGACCTTAGTGAAAAATTTATTTATTTCATGCTAAGTATACTAAAAATAAATTTACTTATTATTTACTTAATAAAAAATACTCTGTAATTGTACTTTTAGTATACCAACCTGGTATATTTAAAGCCTATTAAATTGGAACAAATCATTTTGTACTTAATGCTTAATACTTAATACTTAATGCAGAAGTAGTACTGAAGTCCAACTAAAGATATACTTGGATATATTTGACTGTGCTAAAGTGCAACTATTGCAAGTAAACGTTGTGTACACTTTAATTATTATCATACAATTCTCATCAATAGTGACATTAAACATATTTTTGATTAATATTAAGAAATGTGCTTTGTGCACAAGTAGTACTCCATATAAAATGTAATTATTTTTTTATATCAGTATGTTTTGAGCGATATGTCAGTAAATATGTTAATAGATTTGAACTATACTTGCAAAAATAAATGCATTTTAAATCTATGACTTTTTTACTAGGGGAATCATGCATGCATAAAATAATTTGTCAGCATCTGAAACACTAAACTTGGATGGAGAATGCTGTTCTACATGTGATTTGCATCATTTTTTCGAGCAATGAAGATGGAAACAGTGACAGTAGTGGTGATAAAATGCATGAGGAAGATTAGGGCAGTGAGAAAAGAAGAGCAGTACTGAATATGAAGAAGAGGAGAACAATGATGAATGGCAGTGGAGGCAAGATGCAGTCACTCCTGATCCCTGAGTCTGTAGAACTGCCAGATCTACTTGTAATACAACATGAAAACATGCTGAAATTTAAAAAAATAGTCAGCATTCTGCAAGTCAAAGCCCTTTTCTAGCTAATCCAACAGTGTTTTTAAACAGTTAAGTAGCCAGGGTTAATGCCACTTTAACAAATATCAATAAATGCCAGTGAACTCTCTAAATTAAACCTAACAATGATCTTGATTTTTGTTCTGTCTTCTAATGATATGTGCACTTATGATATTTTACAGTGCCAAAACTTGGGATGACACATGGGAGCCTGCCAGGGAGTTCCAACATTTTTTGACCGAGTTTCCACACCCCAACCAACCCCAACTGTTTTGTCGTTGTTGTTCTTGTTTTGTTTTGCTTGCTGTTCTTCATTAAAGTTTTTGCACAGTGCATACTCTCTTCTAGTATTTTTTTTTGAAAGTTGTTGTTTTAAACATCTTTTACATTTGTCATGAACTGCGTAACAGCCAGGTAGTGTAACATGGAGAGGACATGCTACAAATATGCTGTTTCTACATTATTTTTAAAGATTTGTGCAGTGCAGTTTTGGTATAGGTAAGTTTACATGAACTGTCTGTTATGCCAAGCATGAAAAAATACCACAACATAAATATAGTAATATTGTTACGTCCCTTTTTGTTTTATTTCTTTGTTTTGGGAAGTGTTTTGTGTCTTTCTGTGCAGGACGAAGCTGATTGGCTCCTGTAGCCTAATTGATACCACACCCTGCCTGGTCAGCTGACTCCCTGCTGCCTATAAAGACTCCACCCTCACTTCCTGCTGGAGCTCTGATAGCTCTGATGCTTGTTTGCTTGTTACTTCGCCCTTGCTGTTAGCTAGTCACCTGTGTTAGTAAGATTGAGAATCTGTGTGTGAATATTTGAGTGTGTAACAGAGTGAGTTTGGTTGTTTAGTGTTCTTAGCCCTTCTTATAATTCTGACTTCTGCCTGTTTTTGACTCTGATTCTGGATTGCCCTTACTGAATTTGACTGCTGATCTTTAAATAATTGTAGACAGTATTATTGGGGAGGTAGGGAGACCGATGCCATTTTTGTTTGATTCTTTTATTGACTGTTTTTCTGTACAGGGAGTTAGGGAAGTGATTTGTATTTTCTTTTCTTTTCTTTTGTAAATAGGTAATTTAGAGGTATTCAATTGTTAGTTATTTTTGTTTGTTATTTTGGCCTGGTCGGCTCCTGAAGACATAATTCCCCGTCTGTATTGTAAATTTCATTATTTTCATTAAAACATTGTTAATTCATTTACTTCGTCCCTGCACTCTTTCATGTTGCACCCCCACCCTAGACGGGGGCGTAACAAATATATTTAGTGTTACATATTTCCCATTTACATATTTATTTTCATGTAGCCTAAAATAGAATAAGTTTATTATTAAGAATGCTTATTTAAATTGTTATATTTCTCTAAAACTGATTGCCTTTATTTGCATTCAATTTTATACTGAACTGTTATTTTCGTGTATTTAATTTCAAGTATCTAGCTGAGAGAGGATACTGTACTAAGCACTACATTTAGATTTTGACTTATTGATACATTTTGGGAAATAAGTACATATATATTTTTTTTTTTTGACAGCTGTATACTGTATGAGGAATACTAAACTATTTCAAAACGTCTAATTTCTGCTTATATATAGCAGAAATTAGACGTTTTGAAATAGTTTAGTATTTATTCCTCATACAGTATACAGCTGTCAAAATTAGTTACCCTCTGGTTCATACCATGGAAATAGGCCCTTGCTTTGGAAAAAAGATTCACTTATCTTAACTAATCAATAATCTAATCTACATCAGGTAAGACACAGATAGGAATCAATAACTGTGAAATTTTATTTTTAATGAGAAGAAATAAATATTTAACTGCCCTTCTGTTATATGGTTATAACCCACCTTCAGCCGGAAGATCCCGTAATTACCATATTTGGAAGTAAGTGTGATGTGGATTTTGACAAGCTGTGGCTGGATTAACTTTTAGGCCAAAATACAAGGTGCTTCATTTTGTAAACTACGTTTTACTGTCATTATGACTTAAGTAATAATGTCACTGAACAATGAGGCATTGCTGTGTTGCAAGAAATTACCCATTTACCGAGATCCTAACCCTAACCCTACAGCGTAAATACAAACTTTAATGAACTACAATATACAGCGCCATGTTTTCCCGTCCCATCGATAGAGTGTAAAAGGCTTATGGGTAATGTAGTTTAAAAATCTTTTAGTAATTAAATTAAGTAAATACTATATTCAATGAATAAAGTTATATCTAAATATGTTTATTGTGCAAGCTTTTATGATATATTTGACAGCCAAGTTGAAATTTGGTATTTTACTAAGAACACTTTTTAAAACGTTTTTTTACAAACTTTCTGTATATGTGAAAAAACTGTTTCCAACATTATATATTAAACACAGCATAATTAGTTGTCCTGCTGATTTTCTCTTTGATATGTTAATCGGACTTTAAGTTACATCCATTTGAAATGTGCAGTTTTGTTACTCTACCAGGAGGCTCTACTGGTCCCCTGTGGGTGGAAGGGCAATAAAACCTGTACAGATGTACTCCCTTTACCATGGACAACAAACTGTGTTGTCACATTTATGCCTAAACATTTTTTTATTTCTGCCCCTTTCTATATTTACAACATGCTTGTGTTAGGTTTTGATGGTACTGTGAGACTCTGAAGACAGAATTCAGAAATACAGTAAAAATTTACACAAATATTTTAACGTAACATGTCTAGGCAACATGTTTATTATTTCTGTATATCTTTCATTCTTTCTTTCTTTTCTTTTTTCCTTTAGCAAAATGATTTTGGATGAACTTGCATTTAATGTTGGGAAATAATGATTCCTCCTTGTCATAATGGTTTTCTTTGTCTTGCTTGTCTATGTCCCTATAATCTGCTTATTCCATAAACAAGTATCAATTGTTATACAGCACCCTACACTAGGACACAGGCATATGTGGGCATAGTTGTTTTTTCTCAGCCCAGGGCTAAAGACCTAAAATTCCATTTTCCCCTGTGAATCATATTTATTTTCCAGCGATATCGTATACTATTTGAACTGAACTGTATGATGATATCACTGAATTCATTGATGAACTGCCTTTAACTGGAAATTGATTGTTTACAGTAATGCGTTACTTACACACTATTGTCCTGTTTAAATACTGTGAAGTTGCTTTGACACAATCTGTATTGTTAAAAGCACTATATAAATAAAGGTCTTGACTTCATTATTACTCATAAAACTCATGATTATTTAGTCTTGTAGTTGATTAAGGTGGAGCTCATTTTGAACTATTTTGTAGATATCTACTGTATCTAATGATTATTTTCAATATGAGTTAGTCTGCTAATTATTTTCTTCATTACCCAACTGATTTGGTTTGTAAGTATTATGAAAATAGTCAGAATTACACATTACCAAAAAAGAATACCAATACACATGCTGTGAACAGTTCAAACCTCAACATGATTAAACATGTCAAGCAACTAAAAATTTAAAAAATGCAATGGAACTATGTAATGTTTTTACATTAAAATGATCAACAAACTTGATCAACTTATGATCAACAAATTAGTTACCAAATAATTTTTTTGCCAATTGACTACTTGTTTTGGCTGTACTTATACTGTAAGTATGAACTACTGAGTAGTTTTATTTATACCAAAATGTCATATTTTATAAGCTCTTCATGTGCTGTCAAGTTCAGTAAAAGCTTTTTTTTCTTTTAACTGCAGCCTAGTACAACTAAAAAGTGGCATGAAAAGAAACAAATCATTGAGAGAGCAAGTACCTCAAATCTATACTTTAGAACAGTACAGTACTTACAGCCTTACAATAATGCACTTAATTTCCACCACTGACTGGTTGTAGAGGCATGCATGCATACATTTTTATGTATGTAAAAAAAAGAGAATACACGTTGATGCACAAGGTGATGAAAAGCATATTTTATTACACTCTTTAGAATCAGGGTTTAAGGTCAAGGCCACGGTCAAGGAAAAAAAAAAAGGGGTCACTGTTGATTACAGTTCGTCACCAGCTGACGACTTGTTTAAGAAGTTCTCTGCTCCAGACAAAACTTGCAGGTAACACTCTCTTGCTTGCACCCGCATATCTCTGATTTTATGTAGCTTCCTGTGGATGATGCTCTGCAGACCTTTCAAACCCTCTTCACTTAGGCCACATTGCGAATCTTGAAAGAACAAAAATATAACAAAATAACATTAGGCCTACCTTAGAAACTTTAAAAACATTCATCATTGTTGTGTATGTTTATTAGGGCTGCCCCCTAATAGTAACGCAAAAATTGTTAGTCTGTTAGAAAAGTCATAGTTGGACTAAACTGGATTGACTGTGTAGTTGCAGAAAAAACAAAAATACAAACAAACTCCACAGAACATGGTGATGGTTGGTCCCTGTAATTATTAGATAGTAATTACATATAAGTGTAATGAAGGCTTACACAGCCACTTATGGTACAATAAAATATGTTTTCATTACTAGGCATGTCATCTATGTAGTTACAGGAATATGCACGTTAGTAAAAAAAAAAATCAGACTCTTACTAACAGTGAAATAAAAATAGTCTGACAGTTGTAATGGCTCAAATAACTTATTCTTTCTCAGCCCTGGATCTGACTCTTTAGTGAGTCAATTTTCCAGGAAAATATTTGGTCGGGGGCAACCCTATGCTTATGTTTGTGCTATATATTACAAATACATACTTTTTAGTGCCTCAGCAAACAGTTCTCTGAGGGTCCCAGCACGAGTTGAAAGATATTTCCAATGGTGGTCCATCTCTGCAACAAGAATCTTCTGCTCCTCCTGAAGTCGCCTAACTGACATGATGATGTCGAATGCCTTTCTTTTTGTCCTTAGGTCAACAGAGTCTAGAATGCATGAGAAAAAATTATGACAAACTGACATTTAAGGCATTGTGGGTAATGTGTGTAAGTGTAAAAATATGTATGTATACGAATTGTGTACATACCACTGTGTGGCAGCTGCCATGGCCAAGCTGTCTCACCAGACAAAATGGTTTCTAAGCACAGAGTGTCTGTGTTTGGAACCATTCTGTTGTATTTCTCTACAACTGATGTCAGAATCCCCTTCTCCTCCCTGATCTTGCGGCGGATCCTGGCACGACCTTTGTTGCCATCTGTATCTTTATAGAGACGCTGGGAACGCCTCTTGATACTTGCCACCAGCACCTCAATTCGGCTGGCCAAGGCATCAACATCATTTGTGGTTGTTGTTGTTGCTGAGAAAAAATATGTGGCACAAAATTACAATAACAGTAACAATTACAATTATTCAGGACTAAACCTATTACTAGAAATATATAAATACTGGCCATTTCCTCACCGTCTGCCCACTCCTTTACATCATTGACTCAATCTTTCCAATTGGCTCTCTATCACTGCCAGTTCGACTTTCATGGACTCTAAGTTTTGCACCTGGCTTTGTAGAGCTTTTGTGGTCTGCAATGACAAATAATCACAGATAGTACAAAAACAAGTACCAAATGTTTAATGCACAGCTTCAAACACTAATAACACATTACTGAACATCTAAAACAAATTCCACTGATGTCATTACCTTCTGATATCGACGGGTCAGTGCGGTGGCCAAATTGTTGAACTTTTGCTGATTCCAGCGCATGGCCATGAGAGTCAGCATGTCTGTGCGTCCTGCAAACACAGAAAATATCATGTTACTATATTCCCCCCACTTATTATGTAATGATGTAACTAGTGAAGTACTGTATGTGGTCATTTTACCTGCTTTGGACATGTGTTTTGTGGTTACTGCAATCCTGGAGAGAAAAGCATTGCAGTTGCACTGTTCCACCTCCTCCCCTAGTGTTAAACCAGCCCCATCCTGATACGCCCCACTCCATTTCACCTGATTAGTAGTAATAAAAAAATAATGTAAATAATATTGAGAAAGTTTTTACATTCATTTGCAGATGCCCAGTTTTGATAATCACATAGCAAAGTTCACCTACCTCGCATTTAAAATCATGGGCTTTGGCATGGAAAACTGAAAGGAAGGGCTTCATGTTAAGAAGGTGCTGGAGCTCTGGGCAGCTTTTTGCAACTCTTTGGAGGTAGGGCCAATATTTGCAGGTCACATCCATACAAAAAAAAGTGATTTGCCTACTGGCCAGCTTTTCTTGTAGGTACAGGGGATATGCAAAAATTCCCCCCCTGTACATATTTAAAGCACAGAGCAGCACTCCATGCCGACACACCGCAAGCTCTAGTCCCTCCTCATCTACCTTGCTGGCAGATCTTTGGGAGGTCTCTCTGGCTGCTGACCACTCCCCTCCACAAACACCTCTTCCACTGACCTATAATATGGAAAAGGGTTGAAGAAAAACAAGACTCTTCTAAACAAACTCTTGAGTAGAAGATAAATGTAGTCCTGTATGTAGTCTAATCATCTACAATTTTACATGTTTGGATGTCTTGTGAATATAGTCCACAAATCTTGTCACATCTTCATCCTTAGCTATAAAGACGTCTTCAAAGATGGCCTGTTCCTCAGATCTAAAAAAAAAACAAAAAAAAAAACAATAATAATAATAATAATAATCTGTTGTAGCTGTAATATAATTTTACTTGGTGCACATTAAAGAGCTATTTTTTCTTATTAATATTGTTTCAACAGTGTGACATTATACACAGTTTGGAGTACCTAGCTGCATTCTTGAAACGGTAATGCTTCAGGTTTCCATCTACTGAAACTGCCAGCATATCTGGGGTGCACGCAGGACAGATGAAGGGCTCTTCCTTGCAGATTTCATCCACCTCATATCGCACAGCCTCCCACTCAAAAAAACTTCTGAAAACCGTCTGTGGAGATCTTGCCAGTCTATTAGAAGTAAGGGGAAAAAACGGATAATAATGTACGACAAATATTAGACAAAAATTAGCATCAAACAGCTTTTCAACCCACAATACAAGAGTAAACAACACTATAGGATAAATAAATTCAATACTCACATGACCAAAGCGGACACAGCATTCTTAAAAATGCTTGCCAGGACAGTCCTGGTGCTGCCATCATCATTTCTTAAAATGAAAAAAAAAAACAATTGTGGATTGTCAAATTGTGAAGTGAAGGGTCGCAGGTCAGTAATACCTTCGATTTAGGTCGCCCACTCCAAGTGGCTTGGTATGCCTCTCAACTCAGGCATGCTTAGATCATATCGTTCTGGAAAAATCAAAAACAAATCCACTTTAATGTAAACCTTATGTGATTAATCAGGGTTTGGATTCTTAAAATATGTTTTACATAATTTCATTTACTTTTTGAACATTACTCAAAAGTGTGTATATTTTACAAACAGACCTGTGCTCCCCTATGAGAGAAGAGCATGTATAGATGTTTATGAAAGTGAAAGTCATGACATATTGTCAAGTATGGTGACCCATACTCGAAATTGGTCCTCTGCATTTAACCCATCCAAGTGCACACACACAGCAGTGAGAAGTGAACAAAGACACACACACACACACACACACACACACACACACACACACACACACACACACACACACACACACACACACACACACACACACACACACACACACACACACACACACACACACACACACACACACACACACACACACACACACACACACACACACACACACACACACACACACACACACACACACACACACACACACACACACACACACACACACACACACACACACACACACACACACACACACACACACACACACACACACACACACACACACACACACACACACACCAGAACAGTGGGCAGCCATTGCTCCAGCGCCCAGGGAGCAATTTGGGGTTCGGTGCCTTGCTTAAGGGCACCTCAGTCATGGTATTGAAGGTGGAAAGAGCACTGTTCATTCACAATCCCCACCTTTAATTCCTGCCGGTGCGGGAATCGAACCGGCGAACTTCAGGTTACAAGGCCAACTCTTTTACCATATAATAACACTTATCTTTACACCCTTACCATTCATTGTGATCACAGCAACATTCTTCCCTGGGTTGACCCTCAATGACTCTGGTGAACAACTGCAAATATTGTCAGGAATCTCCACAGGTACAAGCCGTACTGGAAAAGATCAAACATGTGAATTAAGATCATTTGTATTGACTGAGTAATACATTGTAATGCTTCAATGGTAATGAAGAACATTGCTGAAAAAGTATGCAAGAGTTGCTCAAAAAGCTGACTGACACGGAATGTCCTCATAAATTCAATATCAAACAATACGAAACAAAAAGGCATTATTTAAATAGTTAAGCTTATGAGGCCTAACGATTCTCAGAATGATGTTTATGTTGTACAGTCATAAACCAGGACTTACCACAATGGGAAAGAGCCTTATCTACAACAAAAGTTGTTGGAGGCAATGGCTGGTAGAATCCAGCAGTCATGGGATCTCGGTTATGGAGAACATGCCTGGTGTGCATGCGGACATCACAATCAGCACAGAAGAAGGGGCGTGGTCGACAGTCACAACAACGGACAGCAGCTGGATTGCCCCCACACTGTTGGCAGATGTGTGGGGCCACATTTTCTTGTGCCACAGCTGTGTTCACCAGACGGGGTCTCTCTGCCCTCCACCTCTCTGCAAAGAGACTTTGTCGTATGCTCCAGTTTGAGGAAGCTAGGAGAGCATCTCTTGAGTTTCCAGGAGGTGATGCCTCATCATCTGAGGTATCGCTCAGTGAGTGCTGGAGATCTTGCAGAAAACACTCTGTTAAAATAGTATGGAATATTTAAAAACAACACTTATATATTAAAGTGTACTGCTTGGAGTGCCTTTGGATTTTGAAAATGTAATTTACACAAAAAAAGTACACACCAACAGTCTCTGGAGCAAAGGTCACCTCACAGTTAGTGTCAGGAGCATTGATGGGACAATCAGTTTTCCGAACGTGATCAGCTGTACCAGATAAAAACAACAAAAAACAACCTTTATAACATTTTCAACTTGTCCCAAGCTTAGTAGCACAAATTTACCTCCCTTATTATGAAATGGCATAAGCTCACTGTTTAACGTTTAGCTAGAGAAAAGGACTAGCAGACATTTATTTCCCAAACCCACATGTGGACAGTCCAATTACTTGCAGTTATCTGTCTATAAGTTGTCATATAGATGATAAAAGCAAATAAGACTGCTTGCTGTAAAAGCAGATCATTTAAAAAGAAACAAGCTGGTTGGCCACTGACAAGACACTCAGAACAAACTGCTTCAAACAAAGACCAATAATTTAGTGTAGTTTATACTGCTTTACACAAACACTGTATGTAATCAATTTATTTTCATGTCAAATATCAAGTGAGCAGTTCTGGTTTGATTGTTTCTCTGACATATTCCATGTCTGATACATTTATAAGTGCCTAAACAATGTAGATATTTAATATATTGAATCTACAATTATACTGACCTTTATTTGACTGATTCCTGCTTGACCTTGGTCTTGCATAGACAATGGTTCCATCAATGTCTCTTTTTCTCCAATGCACCCTTGGTTCAGGTGTCTTTACTGGTGCTGCTTCCTCCTGTTTCTGCAGCTCACCAAGCAAGTCATCAAGACTCTGGAGCTCATCGCTGAGTTCATGATGATCAACCAGGTTATCCAGCTTCATAAACTGTACTTGGAGTTCTGAATCACTCATGGTGATGGGCAGAAACACAAACAGACAGACAGAAAGACTCACAACAAAGATGGACAGATATGACAACTACAGATGTAAACAGACAGAGAGAGAGAAAGAGTGAGTGAGCTACAGAGGGACAACTACAGGTTAACAAAATGGACGTGGCTCTTAAAAGAGCCTTTGGTTTGTGTGTGTGTGTGTGTGTGTGTGTGTGTGTGTGTGTGTGTGTCTGTGTGTGTGTCTGTGTGTGTGTCTGTGTGTGTGTCTGTGTGTGTGTCTGTGTGTGTCTGTGTGTGGGTCGTGTTAAATAAAGGAGAAGTGAAAAGCTGGTAAATGTGAAGGACCTGGTAAGAGAAAAAAATCAGAATTCAGAATTTCTTACAATTTTACCAGTTATTTTTTCATCAGTGTTGGCAGATTAGGCAGTTTTTGACTGGTTTTGAGTTGTACTACATGGGATAAAATGGGCTTGGACAGGTGAAATTTTGATAACTCTGTTATGCCAAATGACAGACATGGAAGACAGTTTACAATGTCGAAACAAAGTAGCCTTCTTTAGAGAAGAACACTTAATTTGCTTTATTATGACATATTAAATAATTGTGATAAGCCACAGTATTGTCGTAGCTATGAATACATTTGTATTGTGTACCATTGTTAAGATTTGTGTTTTTACTATATAATTTTGTGTGGATTTCTAACAATTACTGGAAAACAAACCAATCTGGCAACACTGTTCCTCATCTCAACATTTATAATTGGCTGAAGTGTTGTGAGCTACTGTAATATGAAAACACATAATAAAAATCATGCAGTCTCTTATCATATTACCTTGCATTATTATATGTGGAAAAAAATAAACAAACTTGAATTTAATTAGCTAACTTACTAGCATACTACACATATGGTGCAGCTAATTATATTTTTATAATGTCTGCTGTCATTTACTGCATCACGAAACTACTACCTTGCACTTCTAAAGGTTCTAAACACAACTTCTTGACCTGAAACTGACTTTTTGTACCGAAAATGTAAGAAATTGTTCACATCTATATCAATTAACTGTTCTACTTACCGAGTGGAAAATCGCAATGGATCTTGGGATCGCGCCATACAATGACGTCAGCTCCACAGATTGATCGACTTATTAATAAATAAATAAAAATACAATATAAATAATCAATCAATCAACCAACCAATAAACAAACAAACAAACAAACAAATAATTAAATAATAATGATTATTATTATTAATCGCATTGCGCTGATTAATCATTGATTAACCAAACAAAATCACAGCACATTACATACAGTACGCTTATCAATATCAATAAACCTTCGATAAAAACTAGAAAACACCTAAAGTGCTTAGGATACTGGTGTTGCTCGCGCTATGGAGCGTTGTTAAAGTCACCGCTGAACGCTGTTTCACAGACAGCACTTTGATATCAGACAGCGTTTATTTTATTTTAAAATAAAATAAAAATCAGTTGACGAGCTAAATAAATATGACCTTGTGGCCGCCAACTGACTAGCCCTGCCATAACTTATTTATTCTTTTTTTTATTCCTATTTATCGTGGTTACGACCCGTGCTTAATATACCTAACACGTCAAATTTCAACGCCTCAGGCTCCGGTACAGATTCTATAGGGAATCCCTGCACGTCTAAATGTGACGCTGAAGGGGTTCCCTGTTCGTCAAGAAGTGACGCCGAGGGTTCCTGACCAAGCGTCAATATATGACGAGTTGGGACTGGGAGTGAGACCATCCATCCATCCATCCACCGATAGCAGCGTCCATAGCAACGTTGCAGTTTCACATTATTCTGGCGAGATCTGAAAAATCTTCACAACAACGAGCAAGCGAGTGATTGTGTGCATTGACTGAGTGAATATTATGAAAATAATATATATATTTCTCGCTAGAAATGTAATCAAAACTTATTTTTATGCAGAAACTAATTCTAAATATTGAGTTTTTCACTAAAAATGAGAGAAATGTCCGCCATGTTTTTTGTTCTCACGGTTGGAATCTTTGAAAGTCACGTGACTTGGACGTAAAACAATAGGAAAAGAAAAGGCAAAAAAACGTAACAGTCATACAATTCAAGGGCCGTTATTGTAACCCCTCTACGTTTTGCACTTTGGACCAACGTAGTCAGGGTACGTTTTTATATGAGACTGGGTTGGAGTAGACGTGGTTGTCTATCTTCCCCGTTAATTTTCGTTTATTTCTTCAATTACCCCATCGATCTTTTCGGACAAACTATAAAAAAATAACTAGACGACCTTTGAATGACAGTGTCTGACTAAAATGGCAAGTAAAACGTCGAAATCATCTAAGAAAGAAGCCACCGCGAAAGCTGAGGCGTCCGCGACATCAGGCGAAGTGAACATGGCGGCTTTGAAAGATTTGCTGGAAGAACATAGAGAGGCCTTAGCAGCCGAGTTCAAGGCTGCGATCTCAACATTAGAAGTTAAACTTGACTGTTTACAAGCCACGGTTACCGATCACGGGCAGAGACTTACCACGCTAGAATCACATGCGGAGTCGCTGGATGAGCGTGTGGAGCTTCTTGAAACCTCTCTCGCAGCATTAACGGAGAGCAACGCAAAGCTCAAAGCCAAGACCGCCGATCTAGAAGCGCGGAGTAGACGGAACAACATACGGATCATCGGAGTGCCGGAGTCGATAGAAGGTCCACGGCCAACGACTTTTTTCTCCGAGCTGCTTTTTCAAGTTTTTGGCGATCAGATTCTGACTTCCCCCCCAGAGCTAGATAGGGCGCACAGATCCCTCACCACTAAACCGAAACCAGGGGAGAGGCCGAGAGCTGTTGTGGTCCGCTTCCATCGCTACCAGCTAAAAGATACAGTTATTCGCGAGGCACGTAAAAAGCGGGGCGAACTACAATATCAAGGGAAACCAATCGCAATCTACGAAGATTACAGCCCTGAAGTAATGGAGCAGCGGGCTCGGTTTCGTGAAGTCATGGCCGAAATGTACAAACAGGGATTTAAACCGGCCCTTTTGTATCCTGCGAGGCTTCGTATAACAACCAAAGAAGGGAGCAACAAATGGTTTACGTCGGCGGAGGAAGGCAAGCGGTATCTGGATTCTCAACGCGGTGGTTCTCAATAATCTGATGTACCTGACATTTGTGGCATTGGAATGGTAAAGCAGAAAGCCTATATAGAAAACCGTATGCTAAAAGACACATATTTTATTGGAACTATGTAAGTTGGGAGCTGTATTGATTTAATACATATTATGGTTATCTGTTCTATGAGGCCCTTCTCTTCTGTCTTGTTTAGCAGACGTTTTGCATCCGTTCGGGTTTAATAGACACTGTTTTTTGAATTGCCTAAAAATTGTATAGGCGTTGTTACGCTACCAGATTTGTGGCTGAAGAACACGCTTCTTTCGATGGGCTGTAAAAATATATTTATGTATATTATTTTGCGTTTGGGGTTAAAATGTGTTACTGGGGAAACACAAGGGTTGCAGGTTAGATTAGAGTGAAAAAGGAAGTAAGGTATCCATAGAGGTACGTGAGTTATTGTTCAATTATTTAAGGGGAGATTAAGGGGTAACGCACTGTTTTATGTTTATGGATCTTTTTTTTTTTTTTTTTTTTTCTCTCCTTTTTTTTTTTTTCCTTCCCTCTTCTGTCTGTATCCGCATTTTGCATCACATGGTTCAGAATCCTAGAGTAGATATTCATGATTCAAATGGCTGGTAATACGAGGTCAAATATAAATATTCGTTTTATTTCTTGGAATGTAAAAGGTTTAAATAGTATTGTTAAGACCAAAAAAGTTCTTTCACACTTACAGTCCCTTAAAGGAGATGTAATTTTTTTGCAAGAAACGCATCTTCGCACTCCAGACGTGTCTCGCATTAAGAGTGCATGGATTAATCACTGTTTTCACTCCAAATTCGGTGCCAAGGCAAGAGGGGCAGCGATTCTTGTACATAAGAATGTTGCTTTTGAACCAGAAGCAGTGGTCTCAGATCCGAATGGTCGTTATGTGATTGTGTCTGGAATTTTACAAACAATCCCAGTTGTTTTAGCATGTATATATGGTCCCAACTGGGACAATGATACATTCTTTGCTCATTTTTTTTCTGTACTCCCTAATCTTGATAGTCACCATATAATTATAGGGGGAGATTTTAATTTGGTTCAAAATACAATATTGGACAGGTCTTCTTCAAAACAGTCCACGTTATCCAACTCTGCCAGACTTTTGGAGTCTTATACCAAACAGATAGGCCTGTCAGATCCCTGGAGATCAAGGTTTCCAACTAGCAAAGTCTTCTCTTTTTTTTCACACGTTCACCATTCATATTCACGAATTGATTTCTTTCTTTTGGATAACAGAATGATGAACTCTGTCAATTCTTGTGACTACCATAGTATATTAATTTCTGATCATGCCCCCACCTCTTTGGATTTACTGTTCCCACAAGCCAGGACTTATCTTAAACAATGGAGATTTAGTTCATATTTACTTTCTGATAATAATTTCAAAGATTTTCTCACATCTCATATTAATCTATATTTTGAAATAAATGACAATAACTCTGTTAGCAGTAGCACATTGTGGGAGGCATTTAAGTCTTATATGCGTGGACAGATAATTTCATATGTCTGTCAGTTGAGAAGATCTGAGAATGTCAGGATGGTAGAAATATCAGACCAACTTTCTAAGTTAGACCTCCAATATTCTCTGACCCCTTCACCCACAATTTACAAAAAACGGCTTCAACTACATTCAGAGTATAATCTACTTCTTACTCATAAAGTTGAAAAACGACTGTTGAGTGCCAAGCAACATTTTTTTGAATTCGGAGAAAAAGCTGGAAAATTACTTGCATTTCAATCTCGGACTGTCCGCACATCTAGACTGATCCCCAAAGTTAAATCTGCTATGGGTGACAGTTTCTGACCCAGAGGAAATTAATTCTATTTTTTCTAAATTTTACACAGATCTTTATTCTTCAGAATGTGACCCAAAAATATGGAGTGATCCAACCCCCTTTGATCAACTAATATTCCCTTGCGTAAATGATAGTTCCACAAATGATTTGGGCAGACCTGTGTCTACTATGGAAGTACAAGAAGCAATTCAGTCACTTCAAAATGGTAAATCTCCTGGCCCTGATGGCTTTACCATCGAATTTTTTAAGGCTTTCTCTTCTGTTTTAGCCCCAATTCTACAAAGAGTATATAACGAGGCATTTTTCTCTGGTCGACTTCCAACAACCATGTCTGAGGCATCTATTTCATTACTACTAAAGAAAGATAAAGATCCGCTGCTCTGCAATAGTTACAGACCAATTTCGTTATTAAATGTGGATTTTAAAATTCTTTCTAAAATCCTTGCCCTTCGCCTTCAGCAAGTGCTGCCTGCTGTAATTTCCCCTGATCAGACAGGCTTCATGACTGGTAGACACTCTTTTTATAATACCAGAAAACTTTTTAATACTATCCTGTCTTCAAGTTCTGACAATGCCGAGGTTATATTGTCCCTTGATGCCGAGAAGGCATTCGACAGGGTTGAATGGGAGTATTTGTTTTACATTTTAAGTAAATTTGGTTTCTGCTCAAATTTTATAGCATGGATTCGATTATTATATTCCTCCCCTGTTGCATCTGTACACACCAATGCAACACATTCTAAAACTTTTCCCTTGCGCCGAGGTACACGCCAGGGTTGCCCCCTTTCACCTCTATTATTTGCATTGGCTATAGAGCCATTGGCCATTTGGCTGCGAAGTGAGGAAAGGTTTAAAGGCATTACTCGGTTTGGAATCTCTTATAAATTGTCGCTCTATGCAGATGATCTTCTCTTATATATAACAAACCCTGCATCATCATTACCTCCAATCTTACAAATTTTTGATTTGTTTGGTAAATTTTCTGGTTACAAATTAAATCTTCAAAAGAGTGAGCTGTTCCCAATCAATGTAGCAGCTGAGACATTATCTAAAGATATTTTTCCTTTTAAGTGGGCTCAGGAAGGATTCAGATATTTAGGTGTATTCATCACCAAATCAGTCACAGGTATTTTCAGTAAAAATTTTAATTCTCTGTTAGATGCTTATAAGGAAGATATAAAGAGATGGTCCTCTCTTCCAATATCGCTAATGGGCCGTATTAATTTGGTTAAAATGACAATTTTGCCCAAATTCTTATATTTATTTCAACAAATACCCATTTATATTAATAAGTCTTTTTTTGTTACTTTGAATCAGACAACTAACTCTTTTTTATGGAGCGGTAAATATGCTCGGATAAGAAGAAAGGTTCTTGAACTTCCAAAGTCGAAAGGGGGCCTTGCCTTACCAAATTTTCAACAGTATTACTGGGCCTGTAATATTAACAAGCTTTTGTATTGGACTAACACTTCAAGAGTCCCTGAATATCCTATTTGGGCCCAAATAGAATCATCATCCTCAAAATTTTCCCTTCATTCAGTGATTTGCTCTCAACTTCCTATAAAGAGTAAAAATGTCTCAGACAGTTTAGTGGTGACCAATACTCTTAAAATATGGGTTAATTTTAGAAAGCATTTTGGGTTAATCAGGCCGTCAGCTCTTTCACCTATAGTAAACAATTTATCTTTTCTACCCTCATGTTCTGATTCTGTTTTTCGCGAATGGTCTTCTAGGGGTCTGTGTACCATCAAAGACTTGTATGACAAAGGTATATTCTTATCATTTTCAGAATTGTCGGTAAAATTCAATCTTCCTAAAACCCATCTTTTTCGTTTTTTTCAGATTAGACATTTTGTACAAAATCAGTTTCCTCAGTTTCCTAATCTTCATCCTGATTCAAAAATGGACACCATTCTTTCTCTTAACCCAGACAGAAGAGGGCTAATCTCTGTCATTTATGAATCAATAGACTCTTTAAATTCTGACTCTTCTGAATCACTCAAGAAGACTTGGGAACAAGAGCTGGGGGTCACTATAAGTGAAATAGAGTGGGATCATATGCTCGATTTAGTACACTCTTCTTCTATATGTGCTCGACACAATTTGATGCAATGCAAAATTCTTCACCGAGCACACTACACTAACGCTAGATTAGCTAAAATATACCCAGATAGAAGTAACACTTGCAATAGGTGCCAGCAATCTCCAGCAAATCACACCCACATGTTTTGGTCTTGTCCAAGATTGGCAGAGTTTTGGTCTAAAATATTTGATACCTTTGAAAAATCCTTTAACATATCAGCCACTCCAAACCCTTTTACAGCTCTCTTTGGAATTTCTGTTAACCCAAATTTGCCCTCAACAACACAAGACGTTGTTGCTTTCACCACACTATTGGCTAGGAGGATTATTCTCCTCAAATGGAAACATGCGTCGCCTCCTTCATATGATAGATGGATAAAAGAAATTCTTTTGTCTTTAAAGTTGGAAAAAATTCGTTTTTCATTGAAAGGGTCTTTAAAAACTTTTTATAAAACATGGAAGCCTTTACTGAATTATATTGATACTATTGATCTGTCACTTGACAGTGCAGAAGAGGATTAACCTTTTGTTTATTTAGTATTATTATTGTGTTATTTTATTTATTTGGTTTTATTCTTTCTTTGTGCAGTTATTGTATCATTTAATAACCACACTTACAGTGTTATTGTTATTTGTTTGTGTTTTGTATCCGGGATGTTAGGGGGATTGGGGGTGAGACAAAAAGCAGAACTGTGGATTACTAACTTTTGCATACATAAGATGTTGTATCTGCACAAAATGTTAATAAAAATATTTTGAAAAAAAAAAACAAAAAAAACTTTAATTGTTGTAGCTGCTTATATTTTCTGATTTTTTATGTTTCTCTGTTCTAAATATCTAAAAATTTAGAGGATTTGCTGCAACGCAATTTTGTCCGATATGCAAATTATTTATTAACCTATTAGTATTTTAATCCATACCGCAAATGCTTTAATAACACCTTTAAAAATTACTTTATTGCATCCAGATGCTTTTAAAGAACTTTTCAATATACATGTTATCTTATATCTTAAATGTTCTTGTATCTTAAATGTAAACCATGATTTCGTTGTATTCCCTGTGTAATGAATCTCTTACTTAGCTACATTGTAGGTGCGTCTGAGCTCTGTTTATGATTTTTTTTTTTAATCCAGAGTTGCGTGCACTCAACAAAACTGATAAGGCTCATTTGAGCGCATTCCTAAACTCAACAGAATCGTGTGTGATTGCTTATAATACGCAACACTGTAAAAACGCCTAAAAAGAATTACGCAGATCTTAATGTAATGCCGCAATTGCTTTCTATTTATTTTCATTTTATTGAATTATATTGACTTTGTTTGTGCAGGGGAATAGGGCCTATGTCCAATTTAGGTGCATTTTTTTGGCCCCAGTTCCCGGTGGCCAGGGGAAGGCTAAGCCTTCCCTATAGCCTTACACACGCTCCGCCTATTGTTTATAATGCACAATCATTAAACACAATAAATAACCTATACTATTTTAAATGGTTTTCAGAACAAAACAAGACAACAAAACAGTGTTTTCATTTATTTCTGGCATCTCATTGTCCTTTCCGTGAATTTTCGTAGAGCGCCGCTCAACACAAATGAACCAACTCAGTATACGCTGTACCAGAGTTGTCATATAACTCTGTTGTTTTTATCATATAATTTACACTTCTTTATTGGGTTAAATTCCTTATTTGCTTGTCTTTATTAATATTCACTTGTGCTTATGACTATCAAAAAATAACATGGGATGTCATTAATGAACCTTTTTAAATGCAAAAATAAAAAATAAAAAACGTATAAAAATCGAGTGCTTGATAATGCCTAAATGTACATCATAAAGCAAAGTATTAAAAATAGAAGCAGTCATGACCGATAATACTCACTGTTTGACATTTCTGTAATTTCTACAGTTTTTTACTGTATATCACCCAGTATAAAACAGCAAATTCCCTTTAAAGTAAATAACTGTAATTCCCTTTGCATCATGGGAATTTTCTGTGACGTCAAACACCACATACAGAGACTAACTGTATTTTTAAAAATTGAGGTATACTACTGTATTTGTGGTAACGACCTCTTTGGCGCCACTCCATTGAGATAATTCTTTTCCTCATTTCTTTTACATTTTGACTGACAGGATTTTGCGCCACAGGAGTTTATCCTTCGTTTCAGAAACAGTGCGAGTGGAACAGCGTATTTAGAGTACTACTGA
Source organism: Garra rufa (assembly GCF_049309525.1). NCBI lineage: Eukaryota > Metazoa > Chordata > Actinopteri > Cypriniformes > Cyprinidae > Garra > Garra rufa. Next base: position 39,184,769 of record NC_133378.1, read on the forward strand.
ACTTCAGAAATATACTGGGGCATCAGTTTACTGTCCTGAATCTATTGTGGATAGTTTCACGGATTATAATGGTTTCTATACTGTCTTTTGTCGCGTCGCGCCGCTCGCGTCTGAGGACACGGAACCAGCGAGGCAGCGACGGGGGTTTCCCCCGGGGATGGAACCCGAGAGCGGGAGAGTTCCGGAGAGCATCTGCGCTGTGTATTGACGCACCTTACAAGCAAGCAAGGTAAAAAAATATATATATATTTGTTATTTTTATGTCTGTTTGTGTGTGGTTTGTCAGATTTTTGCCCAACAGTTTAACCTAGTAACATTTACTCGTCAACATTATGGTACATAAACTTTACCACGATAAACTGCGCTGTAGGCTAACGTTACTTTCAATTAACAAACGACGCTGTCAGCTTATTAAATTACCAAATAAAATTATTTTAACGCGCAAAGCATAATCTTATATTAACAGTAAGTTAGCTAATGTGAAATTTTGTTCAGGTGTTGTTTAATGTTCAGCATAGCCTATAGTTGAGAATACAAAATCGTATGTTAACTAGGTTAAACAAAAGTTTTATGACCAGCAGCCTTTTTTTTTTTTATTTAATATTTACTGCATTTTGTGTGTGTTTAAAGGCAACTCAAATGAAGCATCACAGAGGACAAGAGCAGGTCAGCCACGCTGGGACTAATAATTCATGGTAAGATAACTTCACTATGATTTTGAGAGGTTTGTGTATTCCATATGGGGGTTTGTCTTTTACAAATGTGCAATTTCTTTTTTGTTTTTTTTCTTTCAGGGAACAAATTTCTCTGTGTAACAAAGTGGACGGTGAGCAAAGGTGTCCTACGTTTTGGAGCAGCACCTGTAATGCCATTTGATGGGAGAAAGACTGAAGATGCAGTGTTCCAGCATTGGAATATTTTTTTCTGTGTTTCAGTGTTATATATGCAATGTTTAAATAAAGAATGTGATATTTTGGAATAATTGTGTCTGTTTGAATTGAATGTCAGTAGTAACTATACAATTAATTCTATATAAAAATTATAAAATTTAATTAAATCTATATACAAAACAATGAATTACAATAATATATGGCAGTACATTACTACAGTACCTTACTGTAAACTGAAATACAGTTGGGTACTGTAAATCCTAATTACAGTAACTTACTGGCAACAGTGTTGCCAGTAAGTTACTGTAAAAACCCTTTGAAATGTCTAACAGTGCTGTTTTGAGCAACTAGAGCTAAAGAATTCATTAAACAGCCATTAGGGCATCTAGTGGTGAAAACATGGCATTACATATGAATATTTTCTTTCTAGCCACTAAATGCCTCTAATTTGCCTCTTTGCACTGGAATAATAGGCATATTAAAAAACATTTTTTTTTAAACAGCCATCAAAAATATTGCGCATTTTATTTAGATCCAAAATCAATGCACATTGTGTGTTAATAATTTCTAGAAATTGCTGCAAACACAGCCAAACATCTGTCCTGATTAATCTTATTCAAATATGTTCACAGCGCATTTTTGGAACTATTGAGAGCTCCATGAACTACGACCGTGTGGCACGAGATCAAAGCATGTCACAACTCTTTCTCAGCAGTTCTGGTACAGCGATATTACTCTGCAATATGCAAATATGTCTTATACATTTGTGTCTGTCATTTTACACAATTGTAGCTATTCACATTCAAAACACAGGTGTTTTGATCATTGTCTGTGTGTGCAAATCGGCATATTCAGCTTCTCACATCAGAGCTGCGAGTTCAAATTTCAACTTACTAATACGAATATTATAATGACAAGCTTTCACGTTCAAATCAACAAGCTCTGGAGTGTTGCCTCTGTTTTACCTTCATACAGTATTCTCTGTTAGCTGGCAAGTGCAATCATTTAATGTTCGATTGCAGCTCAAAATTAAGCTTCTTTTGTTCATTTTAAAGCAGACTGGATTTTTCTGCTTATTTAATGGCAAATATAATGCAAATTGGATTACCACAAATTATCTGTGCTGAATTTGTCTGGTCTGGTTCTGTTCATTATTGATTGGATGAGAACCATTCAATATTACTGGCTGTGGAAATCAATGGGTGTGACTCATTATACTATAAGCAAAGCACCGTAAGTGACGCGCGCTCTGCGCAACCAAAACGGCGCTTTTTTATGGCGTTAAATGGCAAAATGAAAGGCGTAAAAAGCGGCGCTTTTCTTGCACACTAAAACGTCGTGAATGCGTCATTGACGTATTTTCGCGCGTTTTTTACGGCGTTTGTAATCACAACAGTGTATTTTGCGGCGCCAATATTGTTTAAAACGCCGTATTTAACGGCGTTTTGTATGTAAACGCGATTCATCTATAGCCTAATTCTTACCCTTTTGGCTTGCCATGCAGATCTTCTCACTTCTCACTGCGTGCGCGGGTTTGCGTCTTATGGCTCTTAAATGTTGAAACTGGCAAAGCTTAAATGAGTTTAGTTTAAATCCAGATAGCAATGTGTGCAGTTCAGGTATCACCTGCATGCTATCAGCACCCGGGAGACGACGGAATAGCCTAGTGACTGCTCATATTACATCATGCGGAACTCGCTCTGAACAATAAACGACCCAGAGCGTCTCTGACATGATTGGCTCAAGCATCACCGTTTTTAAACCGCATTTGGCCCAAGTGCACCTGTCTGCAGCCTGCAGATCGAGGCGGGGCTGAATCTGGGGTGGGGCTGCACGTGTCACCCCGCCCACATGCCTTCTCATTGGTAGTAGGTAAATTAATGACGTCGACGCAACATCCCTACCACAACTCATCTCATTGGTTAGTGAAATGGATTGACGCCAAATGCAGTTGGAAACTATACTTATGAATTATACATTTAATATAAACGCTGAATCCTTTGCTTATTTATTCAGCTTTCAGATGTGTACAAGTCTCAATTAAAACGTACGCTTATGAAAATAGGTAGGTTTGTGGTAAAAGGTTACATACATTTAAAAGCATGTTATGCAATGTTAACCAGTGGTGTTTATTTACAGCTTTTTTTAATTATTGTCTTTATTGTTAATAAGATACATAAATGTGGAAAATTATCAGCAAGAGTGTCCACTATCCTTATGTTATTAAATTAATAAATAGATAAGTGTTGTTAAACATCAGAGTTGTTTATAAATGCAAACATTTATGACACATGAATGAATTATGACGACACATAAATTAATTTCACTGTTATTTATTTAAGATAAAAATGTTCACAGTTATTTATGATTCTCACTCCCGATCTAATAGTGACATGCGAAACAGCTGTCTGGGTCCTCTGTGCTCAAATACAATAATTTCTCTAAGAAATTGAAATAACACCCTATAACCATCTGTTGACCCTTCCCGAAGTATATCTGCTAAATTGAAACATATTTTCATTTCTTCTAATTTTGCTATTAATTTACCATTTCGGATTACTTCCTTGTTTAGTCAAGCCAGCTAAGGCCTTTCTGGTTAACTGTAGGCTACTGTGCCGTAATATGAGCATACTTTGTTCGTTTTGTCTACATACACTCACAATCGAAGAAAAGTGTTGTTTGTCTAAGAGGACCAAACGTCCATGTATACCGTTTCAAGAATGACAGATGCCAGTTTAAAAAAAATAGAGTAATTCGGCTAAATATGCACGATTCATTGCTATGATTGACAGTAATAACTGGACCAAACATCTGACAAGCTGATGGCAAAAAAAAAGCTTAAATGATTCAGACTAAATTTAGAGTAACAAAACTACAGCGGGAACAAGTATGGTTAATAGATCAATGGATTTTAGAGTTCAAGATAAAACTTAAAAGATGTTATTAAATTTTATAAAATATTTAATATTCCTATCGATTCACATTGAGTGCATTATTTAATTATTATACCATAATTATTTAATGTATTTGTAGTGAACTATATAGTAGTATTTAAATAATTTACCCTTATAGGCTGTTTGTGTGTGAGCTTAATGATTTTCTGCACTTCCTATACTATATACTTAAGGACGGTAAAAGTACTACAATTTATTATACTAGTAATTTTATAATAAATCGAAAAGCAAGACGTCTTGAAAAATTTAGGGAGTTTAAAAGGCAGCTGCATAATAAATAATCCTGCGCTGCCATCTTTTGGTCACATGGGTAGTTCCATATTACGCTCCATGCATAAGGTCAATTGTCTTCTTTCAGTTTCATATTTTCCCGCACTCTAATATGAGGTGTTCCACTCTTTCTTCATGCCGGTTTCCCTGTGCCATGTTTACCTATTTTCAGTAATGTTTCATTTAATCCCGTGTGTCCAAACCGAAGCCTTGATATTTGTCTCTTCTCGCCTATTCCTCTCTGTACACCTTATTTCTCCCACTCTCCTTTGAATCGTCCTTTCCTATTTTCTTCCCATTGTTGTTGCCATTGTTTCTTTAATTTATTTTTAATAATAATTTTTGTTCCTCTAATAATAACTGTAAAATCAATTTGATTATTTTTAGTAACTTCCTTTGCTATTTTATCTGCTATTTCATTTCCCTTAACTTCATAATGTATTCAACGTCATTACTTTGCCACCAATGAGATGAGTTGTGGGAGTAACGTTATCTCGACATTATTCATTTACCTACAACCAACGAGAAGGCATGTGGGCGGGGCGACACGTGCAGCCCCGCCCCAGATTCAGCCCCGCCTCGATCTGCAGGCTGCAGACAGGGGCTTATAGATATATATATATATATATATCTCCATAGGGACCATGTGACGTCACTGTGCTTTATCGCCGCCATTTTTGTGTCCGCGCTACCTGTTTCAGTCTATGGTCACAGCAGCCACAACTACCAGAGGAAGATCAACAAAACTCCCAGAATGTTCAGAACAAGGATACAATATGCCCGGGATCTGTTATTCTGTTAGCTGTAACAACAATCATCAGAAAAAAAACCTAACTACAGTTTTATTCGATCTCAGCAGTGCTTGAAGTGGGTCGGTATGCATACAGTATAGCCTTTAGTGTACCGGTGTCATTCACGAAGGTGCTTTTCACAGCAAGGGTGTTTTTTTTCAGCACAACAAGAGTAGTGGAGTAATAATTAATTATTGAATAAGATTGTGAATCAGTACATTATAACCAAAATAATGCCTTAAAATGAAAAGAAGCGTTTTTTTTGCGATTGCATCATTTTGAACCAATGAACTCGTGAGTCCAAAGATTTAGTAAACAAGAAAGCAATCGAATAGCATGTTCAAAACAGTGCTAATGCAGAGAATAGTGACTTACAGTACATCCAGATGCCGTACATTATTTGTTCCAGTGTGTATTTGGCTTAAGAGCAAGATTATGTTTTAGATTATGCGGTGTTTAGTGAATTATGAAAATTAAATAATAAACGCTAAACTATTGTACTACATAGCGTTCGTCATTGCAACGCCTGCAGTAAAGTATATACATGTAAAAAGGTTCGCAAAAATAATCATATTTGTTTTGCTAAAACTATTTAGGTACAATTACTCTAAAAACTATTTGTCATACAAAAATGGCACACAAGTTACACACAAACCATCGTCCCGTGTAAATGGTACCATTGTGAATTGTGACTGGCTGCACAAGTGGTGTAATAAACTAAACTAAAATGTTATTGCAGCCATATAGCTTGAATGAATACAAATGCAAAAGAAATCTCTTGCTTTTGGTGCTTGAATTTGTGCTTCAATAATGAGATCCAGGTTTAGGAATACACAAGACGTGAAAGACGTCTTCCCTCAGGTATATTTTATGTTTTCTTGGCTTGCTGGATGTTGGGCTTATGCTCAATAATCACTTTTTTTTTTTTTTTTTGCATTCGCCAAAACTAATTTGCCGAAATGTAAGCGCGGGTATTAGTGCCGTCAGCGCGAGTCTTGTTCGCTGTGAAGTAGTGACCGGATTCTTCAAGGTCCTAAAGCCTTCATCGAGCGACTACGTTCACAATAATTTACACTTTTTGTCCTAAACATACAATCAAGTCAAATACACATTGTGGGAAGTAGTAGTAAAAAGTAATTTCTTATTTCAATTTATTATTACATCTCATTTAGATGCGCTATGTCTGTTGTCATATCGGACACAAATATGGATATATTCACAGTATGTCTTGGCAGTATTATAACAGCCCGTGAATGTAAATAACCTAAGCATTGTTTGTTGTCTGACTTGAGTGGAAATGGCTCTGACGCTAAACTTTTAAAGACACCAAACAGCACTTATCAAAACAGATCGATTTGGCACCGCAGTAAAGTTAGTTTTATGTTTGACATTCATTAGACCAGTGGCTCTCAATCCTAGTCCTTATTATTTCATACATTAAAAGTTGTCAAATTATTATAAACACAAACATGTAAATTATTACACATTTAAACACGCCGCTAGCCAGTTAGCCCGCTATTCATCAATTTGAGATAAAAGATGATAATAAAGCATAATAAAAATGAATAAGCGCTCGTGTAACAATGCAATTAGGTCTATTAACATTAAATTCTTACCGGCAACGACACATTTTGTCGAAAAACTAATCATTTCACAATGTTTTTAAAAAAACTGCTAAAGAGTAATCCGCTCTCCGTCCGTCTTGAGATTGAAAAGACCGCAGTCAGCTAGAAAGGTACATATAAAGCTTAGGCTACTTCCTGCTCACCTGTGTCTGTTTATAGCGGAAGTAGGTGTGACGCAGCAAGAAATTTACAGCAAGAAAGATCGCAAAAACATGGTATAGCTACTCCTTTGGCCAGCTATCTGTTCGGTCGTTATACTAATTCATATTCTTTGATGACTTGTGTGTTATTTAAAGTAGTTTTTGATCTTTGACCAAAATTAATGCTAGAATAAATATGGTGGTGGTTAAACAATGAGCATTATTTTGTTTTAAGCGTAGGCCTACCGTTTCTAATAAACATTCCGCATTTCAGTATTCGCTTTAATTTGGTGTTGGATGTCATGTTGTCTTTTGACAATGCAGGTTAATGTAGCAGGCCCAACTCTTTCTCTCTATTGACACTGGGTTAAAAAGCACATCGGTTAATTTTTTCAATATCCTTTTAACCCAGATGTATCCTATAGTTCTCAAACACTCAAATGCACACACCTGTATCCTGTGCGAATGCTGCTGAACACTGCAGGTCCGAGGCCACTGAAGCCAAACACCTTCGTCTCTGTCGGCCATATCTCATGTGACACACCCAGGGCCGTGTAGAGACCTTTAAAGGGGCAGGTGCTCAAATTATAAAATGGGCATCTGAAAGAAGGCATTAAATAGCCCATTGGGTCCATTAGGTCAGTTACCTCATTGTAGGCATCCAGTTACTTATGTAACAAGTAACAATGTCATAAATAAGACAAATTATGCATTATTTGAAGTTTTAATTGCGTTTCAGGACTCAAACAAAATATTTTTTTCACTATAGAAGGGGCTCCATAAACAGGGCTGTGCTCAAACACATTCCTTGCTGATATGTGACCATGGACCACAAAACCAGTCATAAGTGACTTTTTTTTTTTTTCAAAATTGAGTATATAAGCTTTTCATTGATGTATGGTTTGTTATAGGACAATGTTTGTCTGTGATACAACTATTTGAAAACCTGGAAGCTGAGGGTGCAAAACAATCTAAAAATTGAGAAAATCGCCTTAAAAGTTGTCCAAATGAAGTTCTCAGCAATACATATTACTAGTTTATGGTATATTTATGGAATGAAATTTAAAAAATATATTCATGGAACATGACCTTTACTTAATATCCTAATGATTTTTGGAATAAAAGAAAAATATATAATTTTGACCCATACAATGTATTTTTGGCTATTGCTACAAATATTCCTGTGCTACTTAAGACTGGTTTTGTGGACCAGGGTCACATATGTGTATTATTACAGTGGCCTCTAGCAGCCAATGCTGTGGAGCAGTTTTGAGAAAGAAACGGAACATAAAAGATCATTTTAATGTTTAAAAGATAAAAAATATTTTCCTTGGACCTATTCATTTTGATTAGAAATTGTTGTGTATTAAATTGTCAAACCTAAAGATTTTCTTCTCTCTGTTAAACACAATAATAAAGAATATCTGTTATATTAAACTCTGAGTGGTCACTATTGAAACTATATGTGGCCCCTGTATTGTATTGAAAGATTGTAGACAACAGGCTTTACTGCAGAGTATAGAAATAAAACAAACATATTAAGGAAGGAATTTTATTTCACTATTTTAAATATTTTAAGTATCAATTTAAGGCAAATTGTGACCCCTTTTTAAGAGTCGCAGAAGTAAAATGAACAGTATGAGTAGGATTTGACAATGTACGGTAGAATATTAAGGCATAAAATGGCATGATTTATAATTCAGATACAGCTTCACACAAAACAAAACAAAATATCTTATACAATGGAATTTCAGCCTTTATATCATTAAAAGGGATAAATCAAGTTTATCATTTATTATATTTATTTAAAACATAAATATTACTGTCTTATTTGTTTAGATTTTTAGAAGGCACATTAACTTCTTTCACATTTACAACTGTGTTTGCTGCATAACAACGTAGGTCGATAATTGCAATAATTTGACCATAAACAGCTGAAAAAATGTGGAAAAGAAAAAGTCACTCTCTGTCATAAGGGGGCGGTTTAAGAGCGCTGAAATATTAAGGTTTCCCTAAACGGCTGAATACAAATCAGCATTAAAGCTGTTTTATCAGGCAATAAATGAAAATGACAACCACATGTTTCTGAGGACAGTCGGTTCCCTTCAGATACATTCATATAAAGACATCAGTGCCGCGTTTTGACTTTGAAACCTACATTGTGCATATTTATTAAATGATATAATTGCCTTTTGAAGTTTAATCCAGCCCTATCCGATTCTTGTCTTTCAGTCCCCAAATGTACGACCTCCTTAATTATAATTAAGTATTTTCTTATACTATTCAACATATTTAAAACTTTTTATGGCCTTAAATTTTATACAACTAAATTGAGGAGTTTTAAGGACCTGCAGGTGCCCTCTACTTTACGATAGCCCGTCGGGCAGCCGGTGAAACATTCTGGTAGCCGACTGGAAAACACAATAGCCCCGGGATGTCGGGCTAGCGATTTTGCGAGCCCTGCTTTACATAAAAAATTTTTTTTTTAAAAAGCAGACCTTTGACAGAGGGGCACTTTGAGCATATTGCCAATTTGTTTGTACATGAATGATTGTTCAATAATAAAAAAATAAAAATAAAATCCCATCATGTTTACTTGTTTTCTTTTGTCTGACAGGGTTTAGAGAGAATAAGAATGGTGATTTGTGTGCATTTGACTTACTTTAGCGCTGCAGTGTTGCAGACCACTATAGAGGACTATACATGTGCCACTTAAAAATGAAATGTATGAATTAAAAATGTATTGAATGAAAAATAAAATGTAAATTAAAAATAACTTTCATTTAATAAATAGACATAAAAGAATGGGTAATTGTTTTTTGGATGGCACTTAAAGGATACAGTAGTTTACTTAAAAATGACAATTCTGTCATCATTTAATGATTATTCCAAACCTTATGTGTATTAATGTGGGTAATCAGTTTCTGATGACTTTCATACTTTGAAACCTCTTGAGGGAGAGTAAATGATAACAGAGTTTTATTTTCTTTGTTTCTTTCTTTCATTAAGTTTCTTTAATAACAAACTAAGCAAAATAGAAAAGGAACTCATCACTTGATTCAGCCTTATTATATATTTTATTAAAGCATAATTTCAATAGAGAGATGTACTTTTCACTAGTGTTTATTGTGGATGCAGATTAGGCTATATTTATATTCTCTATATTTAATGTCTCTGCCATCGCTGTACTTGTTCAAAACTGTAATGTAAGACACTTACCAAAACCTAATGAATATCTGTCAGTGGTAAACGTACAGCATCTCTAAATGAAACACAGATGACAATAAACACCCATGAACAAATTAATTTAATATTTAAAAAGTAATAATCTGCAATATATACGGACATAAAAACTGCAGTTGTAACTATAGAACTTTTCTTTTAACTGGTTACAAAACACTTTGAACTTTTTTTACTCAGTAGTTTTATATTGAAGATCATACTCATTATGATCAAAGTTAGACCTGCATGAACTTTCCAAATCAAGGAAATAGCATTTAAATGTATAACATAAACTCAGCAAAAAAAGAAACGTCCTCTGACTTTCAACTGTTTTTACTTTTAGTAAACTTAATGTGTAAATATTTGTATGAACACTAAAAGAGTCAACACCATAAGATATATATATATATATATATGTGTGTGTGTGTGTGTGTGTGTGTGTGTGTGTGTGCGTGTGCGTGTGCGTGTGTGTGTGTGTGTGTTTCACAGACATGTGACTAACAGATATAGAATAATGTGTCCCTGAATAAAGGGAGGCTCAAAATCAAAAGTACCAATCAGTATGTGGTGTGGCCACCAGCTAAAGTACTGCAGTGCATCTCCTCCTCATGGACTGGACCAACTTTGCATGCTTCTGGTCATTTTTATAAGAGTAAATTGCATTTCTCATAGCTGTATGTCTCTGAAGATGTGGAATAGATATTTATTTAAACTGTCTTTGTGACAGTCTGTAACAGTTCCTTAAATGTATTTATCCAGACTCTCAATAGCATCCTCCCTCGAGAATTTTCCCCATTCATCTTGAATCTTGCCACTGCCCTGAAAAGTTGTTTTTATAGTGCTTTTCCAGATCTGTTTGGAATCTGCAAACAAACCACTTCCAGTACGGCAGCTCAGAGAGATCTGGGGTGATGCTCCATGAAGCGTATTCAGGACCTCCTTTTCTGTTTTCCTAGAAGACTTTATCATCTGAGCTATAAAAATATCCATCACTGGCTACTGCTGTTGTGCAGATGTTTTATCCCTAGGTTTGTTGTTCCTCTGTAAAACCACCCATTCAGACCAACATTACGATGGAAAGGCACACTGTGATCTCCATCATGGTTTTCTATTGTGTTGGTGCAGATGGCTGCACAGAAAGGACACTGAACCCAACAGCAATCACAGAAGTGATTGATCAGAATCTCATCTGGTCTTTCTTTGTGTTCCAGATTTGCTAGAAACGTTTCTTTACTGGATTTACTGATTATGTCAGATATTATAGAAGGAAGTAAGGTAATTTACAGAGAATACCAGCTCATCAGAGAGCTGCTGTGTGAAATGACGCAACCATGAATCAGCGTTAGTTTGTTTGACAGATTCATGTACTGTTTTCAGGATCTTCTTCTCCAGCAGTTTAATGTTGTTGTCCATCTTGGGTCGAACACTGTCTTCGAATTTTTCAGTGATGTATTGCCTGACTTCATTTCTGATGAAGTTCTTAAACTGTTCTTTAGGATTTTTGATGTAGGTCATGTATGCCTTAAAGCCCTTTTTTTTCTGCAAGGGTGTTAAGTATGTGTTTCTCCAGGTTTGATCGGTTTGCATTTAGTGATTTACAGTTTGCCCTCATTCATCTGCTAAATCACTTCACAGACACATTTTGAGGACACCTGAGACTTATACTAAATTTTGTAGAAAGGGACATAATAGGTGCCCATAACATCTGATCGTTTTCACAAGAATAGTTTTTAGATAAAATTTGCTCTGTCGAACAGTATTTATTCTTTTACTAAAAAATGCTCATATGTCCACACAGACTGATCATCAAAAAATCTGTGATTGCTTTGCATACCCAGGCTATCTGAGACAATGAGTTTGCAGGCTAATTGATTTAAAATTAATATTGATAAATATATATAAAAAAGTTTGGTAACACTTTATTTTATGGTCTCTTAACTAGTTGCTTATTAGCATGCATAATACTAGAATATTAGCCATTTGTTAGTACTAATTAAGCACATATTGATGCAATAATCTATACCTTATTCTACATCCCTAATCTTACCCAATGCCTAAATTTAACAAGTACCTTACTAACTACTAATAAGCAGCAGTTTTTATAGAAATTTATTGAGGGAAAAGTCATAGTTAATAGTGAATAAGTGTTCGGAAGCAAATACATTTTAAGTACTTACCACAGTTAAAGTTGACAAAGCACAACCTGCTTTGTTTTGTGCACACAAATTATGAATAAATTAATAAATTTTATCAATACACACAGCTAGAATAATTCGATTTTGTATGGTTACCATTCAAATTAAATCAGTATCAACAAACTCCATATTTCCACTGCACAGGAAAAACCGAACCTGCATGCATCGAAAGTGTCATTTGAATGTATTTGAAAGTGGGAGACAAAATGCTCGTGTCGCACAGATGCATCAAAGGAAAATGTACACGCATTATGACACGAGATTCACAGGCAGAGTGTGGTTAGACCAAAACACTGGGATTTTAACCAGTCGGACATCAGGACAAACGAATCTGGACTGTATGAATCCTTAATAATTGTCCATACAAACATCACAGGATGGAGAAGTTCACAGAAAAGTTCATGAAAAATAACATGTATGATTATAAGTGATTTGGTTCCATTGTGATTATTGCACTGCAATATTGGCATCTTTTAAGGACATATGACTTTAAGGTGATGTTCATGTTTCCTTTTGTCTTAAAGCACCTGTTTCTCTACTTGCTATCAGGAGCAGCTCAACAGTTAGTGTGACTGTGCAACAATTGACAAGTCTGTCTTTATGAGTTCTATATAAAATAATACAATTTACCATGGAGTCAGAACTGTTAGACGTTAGAAAAAAAGTCTGCATTGTGAGACAAACTTAGAATTCTGAGGGAAAAATCTAAACTATGAAATCTAAACACAGAATTCTGAGGGGAAAGTCTGAACTGTGAGCTTTTAAATAGCAATTCTGAGAAAATAGTCTTAATTGAGAAATGTAAACTTAGAATTCTGAGGGGAAAAAATCTAAATTATATGATGTAATGTCAAAATTCAGGGCAAAAAGTCAGAATTGTTAGACGTAAACTTAGAATCCAGAGAAAAAAGTTTTAATTGCAAGATATAAACTTAAAATTCTGCAGAAAAAGTCAGAATTGTGAGACATTAATTCAGAATTCTGAGAAAAAAAGTCTGAGAATAAAATTGAGAGATATAAACTTGGAATTCTGGGGGGAAAGTCAGAACTGTGAGATGTTAACTTAAAATTCTGAGAAAAAAAGTCTGAACTGTGAGGTGCAAACTTAGAATTTGCGGAAAAATAAGTCAGAATTTAGATTTAAACTTAGAATTCTGAGGAAAAAATAATTATGAGATGTAATCTCAAAATTCAGGGCAAAAAAGTCAAAATTGCGAGATGTAAACTCAGAATTCTGAGGGACAAAACCTGAATTATAAAATGTAAACTCAGAACTCTGAGAAAATAGCCTGAATTGAGAGACGTAAACCTAGAATTCTACGGGGGGGGGAAATCTGAATTATGAGATGTAATCTCAGAATTCAGGACAAAAAGTCAGAATTGTGAGGCGTAAAATTAGAATTTGCGGAAAAATAAGTCAGTATTGAGATTTAAATTTTTAATTCTGAAAAAAAAAAAAGTCTAAACTGCGAGATTTAAACTTAGTATTCTGGGGGAAAAGTCAGAACTGTGATATTTTAACTTAAAATTCTGAGAAAGTCAGAATTGTGAGACGTAAACTTAGAATTCTGAGGGAAAAAACCTGAATTATAAGATGTAAACTCAGAATTCTGAGAAAAAAAAAGTATCAATTGTAAGATGCAAACTTAGAATTCTGGGGGAAAGCCAGTCAATTCTAAGGAAAAAGCCATTATTGTGAGATGTAAACTTAGAATTTGCGGAAAATAAGTCAGAATTGTGAGTCGTAAACTTAGAATTCTGATAAAAAGGTTTGAATTGCAAGATGTAAACTTAAATTCTGAGGAAAAAGTCAGAATTATGAGATGTAAAATAACAACTTTAGAACTTCTGCAACTATACTAAAGAAAACATTACATCAGTTTACAGTTTGTTTACTCTATGTAAATTATGATAGCAGTAGAAATCTTTCATTTCTTTTAGGTACACAACAGAAACCAGGGGAAATATGCTCTGTGTAATGCACTGTAAAAAAAAAGATCGAGATGTGTTCATCTTGTGGTATAAAGGGAGCGAAATGCTGAATCAGACCAGCAATCCTGATCTCAGGATAATTTCTTTTCCTCATGTTTTTCTGTGTATGTTTACTTTCTGTCGTTACGTCACAAGAAGTTTAGCCAACACACATACTGTAAGAAACAGAATGAAAAGCATTTAGGAAGATAAACATTTTATTTAAACTTGTTTTGTCACTGAAATGTTTTTGTGTAGCTTCCATCTTCTGATCCAATCAACTGGCAATTCTCCATAACCAGCTTTAATCTGAAGTCATTCTGTTATGCAGATTTTAAGAAATACTAAAGAAAACTGGATAATTTAACCCAGTGGGGTAGCCGGTGGGGGACCAGTTCACCACAGACGTCCGATCAGAGACATGAAGATGCAACTTAAAGTTCTTTGATGCCTTTTATTTCTCTTTGCATGTGGTCTGAAACAACCATATAATGAATGGAATTAAAATAAACAACTGGTATTTACACAAAGAAAGGTAACAAACAAATTTCCAACAATAAATCAACAATCACATGAGAATTCTATAAGCATATTTAAGCCAATACTTCCAAACTGAATGTGTTCAAACAGATCATAATTAACATAAACAGGATGCATAAATTAACTTACTTCGTTCATCCATTATACGCACATAACACCAAAGCAAGCATCAAGTCCCCCTTTCTCACCCATTCCATGCAGGTCTATATCTACCAAACACTAATCATTATCACCTGCTGGAAATAGGCGGAGCTGGTTTACATTGTTGGTGCATTCACACCCTGGCTGATCGCCAGAAACCTTCAAAATAAAAGTCCATATACAGCAGGCCTTTTTAACAAATACAATTTGGTAAATGCCTTTGTTCAAAGAAGTCTAACAAAATGTCTTCAGTAACACTTAAATATGTTTCTAAATAGCAATAAAATAATTACAAACAATGCATATAATAAACAAAATGCACATACAATAAATGCTATTCACAAATAAAGTCTTAAGTGCCAAATATCTTGGTCCAAAACCAACAGCTTAAATGAATAAGTAAATAAATTGCTTTTCAGATCTTGAATCTTCACTGGTAAGTTAGGGCTTGAAGAAACAGCTGATGAAAATATACACTGATCCCAAAATTAGCAGCTGATTTTCAAATGGAAATCACTGCCTCTTACTGTCAGATTGAAATAAATGTTGAAATCTAATATATTAAGAAAAAAAGCACTTAGCTTATTACTTGGAGATCACAAAGGCTACTGTCATTGTTCGTGACAATAACAAGAAAATGTGCAACAGTATCTGTATAAATACTTAAAAACTAATAAATAATTTAGCTGCCCATTTATATTCTAAAATGAAATGTGTGCTTTTTAAAGAAATGCGTTTTTATAGAAATAAGAATAAGAGTTTCAATTGTGTAGTTCCAACTGTACAATGGTGCTACAAATAAAAGCAGTTGAAATATTATTTAGCCACACATACTGATGCTGGACTATTACATAAAACATGATTTAAAATCTTTTGGCTCCATCTAGTGGACATTCTTCAGTGCTTGGAGCCCTGATAATAATGCTAATAGAAATCATAAAATGACAAACGGGACAGCCTATGGTCTTGTGGTGTTCAAGAATAAATAAGCATTGTTATAATTAACAGCCGTTCTGCCAGTGGCTGCTGCTCAAAGGCATCCTGGGATCTCTTGAGAAAACAGCACCAGTGGTTATATTCCTGAGTGAATGAGTCAATATTTTCATTCCTTCTAGTCAGCCTGTTCTCTTATCCCATTCAGCTTAGTCCTGCGCTGGATAAGCTTGCATTAAGACAGTAATTATAAGTAACTTGTGTTATCACTTTGGGATCTGTGCCACCTGCTGGCTTCAGTGTCTGTCTCTTGGGGCACTTTGTCAAACTTTGCCTGCAAGTTAATAGAAAAACACAATTGCATTAAACTGTAATTAAACTAACTACTTTAGGGTTACAATTCCCAACCATTCCATTGTCGTTGCACAATAAAATTACACCACCCTGCTAAATATTTGCTGGATTAAATCCAATACTTGTTTCTTACTAATTTCTCACTAAAGAAGACATTATTCTTATTTTCCTTTGTGCCGTTTTCAGATATATGAACGATTCTGAAGACATTATTTGATACCCTTCAACTGTGAATGTTTTTTTGTTAAAAAAAGGGATTATTGATTTGTAATAAACCTGTGTTTGTGTTAAGGTCTCTAACATCAAATGTATTTAAAAACATTTCCACTATTATGCTGACTTGAATAATACATTTTAAATACTTATTTTCGTCATCAAAACTTTTGACATTTGACTGCTTCTGTTATTTTGCAAATCAGCAAATTCTATTTTCAATGTCATAAGACAGGTTCAGACAAATTGATCTGCAATGATACGTGCCTTTCTGTATTTCCTATAAACGATAGCGCCAATGATGACCACTAAAGCGAGGACCACTAAAACGACTCCCACCGCAACTACACTTATTCCTGCAGTAGATTCACTGTGCAAGGCAGAAGCAGTGTTTTCTGGGCTGATGGTGCTGATTGGAGGCTCTGTAAGAAACAACAAAAACAAAGACGAAGTTAACTCTTACAAATAACTGTAATAAATGTACATGGATTTTCATGATTTAGGCTAAGATGCATAAACACAAGGTTAGAGTTCTAGCTTAATGGTTTAGATGGTAAATAGTTCAGAGAAAAGTAATAAACATAAAATAGGTTAATACATTATTTTAAAGTAAATTAAAAATTATACATCATAATCTACACAACTACATAAAACAATTTAAAAAAAAACATACAAATAATACATCTAACAGTACAGTGACCTACTTTAGTCAGTAAAAATGTGTGAATTTCCGGATTGGCGTCCCCCGCTCACGCACGCACGCGCCCTCATGACGCAATGTTATAACCAAACGCGTGACAAATAGGTCACTTGAGTTCAGTCATTGATTGTGTTGAATCATAATTTTCTTCATTACTCTACTTCTGCGGTTAAATATGCACACATATCTACCTTCATTTCAATAGCATACAGTGGCTAAACATGTCGTTTCAGCCTTCCAGAGACTAAACAGGAACTGTTCTTCGCGATGCATTTACTAAGCTTTCCCAAAATTTTTTAAATGCCCGCACACGTCAGAATGCCTCAAAATAACCAAGAATGTATCATAACTGGCAAAATATATGCGACTGTCCTCTTGCTGTCCTGCGGAATTATGATGATGCAACTACTACAAGGGATTTCATAAGACACTATGCGTGATACTTTGGACAATTAAAGACAAAACGAAATGCTAGAATAACACTTACGATACACGGTAACGTTGTAAATCTTGTTTTCGTCCCGTTTGCTGCTCAGTTTGCGGACCTCGTAAAGCCCTGCTTGATTGTAGCTGATGTTCATCAGACTCAGCGTCACATTTTCTCCATCAGATATCAGAGACACTCCTGATCTCCACTTCTGTGGCTGTGCACAGGTTCCGTTATGGCAGATTATCTGCGCTATCAGTTCCTTTAAGGAGCCTTTAAAACGAATGAGCAAAATCTGTGGGTCTTCGTCCCACTTCTCATTGTGGATAGAGATGGTGAGGTTTCCTCCTTCCCACACCTTTAGCGACTCAATCTCATCATCATCTTTAACATCAGCAGCAGCAGCAATGCCTTTAAACAAACATTAATTGTAATTGTAAAAGTTGTAAAATATATACACAGTGTGCGAGTAAAGTTGACCGATCTTCAAATCAAATCTAACAATTATAAATTTACCCCTTAGAACCCAGATGTCAAACGCATACTTACCAATACAACACATTACTATAACGAAGAGTTTCATATTCGATATATAGGCTACAAAAGAATTTAAATTGTTATAATTTAACCGGATGAACTCTCTTCTTAATCTACCACCAACGGGAATTCCCCAACTCTAACTGCTTTAATCTACACGCCCACAAAACATCACACCACTTCAGACAATAAACCAGATCTGCTTCTAGAATATTAAACTCGAGAAAAGATTTTTCAGTGGCTGGGTCTTTAAGTAATACAAGTAAACTGAGCTGGGTAGATTACTTAAAAATTATAATCATTTACTTATTCCAAATTACATGACAAATGTAGTTAGTAACATAATTCATAACATTACAGATTTTAGGTAATCGGACTACTTTAAGTTTACTTTTATATTACTTTTGTAACCTGTCTTTCGACCTTCATTGCATTGATTTAAACAGTTTATTCTTGTACCTAATTGATATAAAAAAATAGAAAGATTAAGAAGAGTATAACGAAAAGCTAAGAATGATTAATTCCATCATAAAAGTCATTACAAAATTATTCAAAATATAACTCTTACTAAAATTGTATTTGTTTACTTGCATGTCATGTGACCATAACCAACATCACAGTACCATGAACATGCACAGTTTGATACTTCATTAGTAAAATATTTATTTCACAATCTCAGGAGAATTTTAAGTAAATATTTCTGGTGAAAGAGGATCAGAAGAGAAAAAAGGTACAAAGAAAACCTGTATGAATTTCTTTCTTCTGTTTTTGTGTTTAACCAACATTGACTTCCACAGTATGGGGAAAAAACACTATGGAAATCAATGGGGAACAACAGCTGTTTGGTTACCCACATTTTTCAAAAGATCATCTTTAATGTTCATCAAAAGAAAATTCCTACAGGTTTGGAGCAACTTGAGGATACGTCAATGATCATTTTCTTTTTTCTTTTTTTCAATTCTCAAGTTTCTTTAATAATAAACAATCAAAATGTCATCTAAGATGTTCTTTCTTTCCTCAGTCAAAAAGAAATTAAGGTTTTTGAGGAAAACATTCCAGGATTTGACTTCATATTCTTGGACTTCAATGGTGGCCAAAGGGTTGAAGGTCTAAATTGCAGTTTCAGTAAAGTTTCAAAGGGCTTTATATGATCCCAGTCGAAGAATAAGGGTCTTATCTAGCAAAACAATTGGTCATTTAAAAAAATATATATAATACAAATGTATAGATTTTTCTAACCAGAAATGCTCGTCTTGCTATAGTTGACCTTACACATTACTAAGTCATGTTGGAAAGGTCACGAGTGACAGTAGTACAGACCCAGTGTGCAAAAATCTGAATCTCAAATGCCCTTTACAACCCCCCCCCCCCCCACCCCCCAAAAAAACGATGTCAGACAATTTTGAAGTTAGAGGAGAAAATAAGACTTTTTCTCCCTTTTTAACCCAAACCACACAGACAAAAAAAAAAAAAAACTAAACATCTGTGACCTTTCAAACGTCATTGCATAATGAACAAAGATGTACATCGCAGAGCTAGCACAAGATGAGCATGTAAAGAAAAGTATACATACGGCATAGATGTATGTTAAAATCAGTAATGATTGTAATCAAACAGATGATGAACACTATTAACAGTAATGGTTATGTATATTGCAATCAAACTTGTAACCTGCATGTTGTTTCAGGGCTGGCATCATCTCTTCTTGGGTATTCTGAATCCAGACTGAATCTTGTGTAATTCCTAGTTACCAAGGGATGGAAATCCCATGGCAGAAACAGAGAGACGAATAGAATAGTTAGTGTAGCTGCGGTTCCAATCAAGCAAAAATCATGTGTTTAGCCCAAGCTGAAGAATGTTCCTGTGCATTTGATCAGATGTAACTGAAGTACAAGGTAATGAGATACATTATATGAGTGCTTGGCTAAAGAGATGAGATTTATTCTGGATTTTTTAAAGAATAGAATTAGAATAGAGGGTGCTAGAGTTAGAGGGTCAATTAATTTAAAGATAATATTCCCTGTTAATAATAGTATCAAATAAAACAGGAACTGTCACATTAATGTTTGTTCACATTTAGCAAGCAACCTTTACAAATACAAAAATTGATGTCAAAGGGTTTTCTACCTTTCACCCTGACACAGTCCTCATTGAGGTGTGGCCACACCCAGCAGTGTCATATTGCATTAAACAAAACAATTTTATCATTTGGATAAATAAGGCCCTTTAATTAAGAAGCATTGTTATGCTCTTAAAGGGATAGTTCACCCAAAAATTAAAATTTGATGTTTCTCTGTTTACCCCCAGGGCATCCAAGATGTAGGTATCTTTGTTTCTTCAACAGAACACAAACAAAGATTTTTTGACCTAAACCGGTGCAGTCTGTCAGTCATATAATGGAAGTTGATGGGCACCTAACCTTTAAAAGTAAAACTAAACTTGCACAGACAAATCCAAATTACAACCTGGACCTTGTGATGATACATTGATGTCTTAAGACACGAAATGATTGGTTTTTACGAGAAACTGAACAGTATTCATATAATTTTTTACCTTTGATACACAGTCACGTCCATTTCTCCTGAGCACAAGCTTATTATTCGGCTCGTTACATGTGTACGCGCTCTGAGTTGTATACGCAAACGCCGTAAGGGGAAATCAGTGAAAAGACCCGGATGAGGTTGCGCAAGCAAACGTAATCTTTTAGCTTTAAATCGGTTTGAACAATCAGGATAAGCCCAAGTAATTACCATTTTGAATAGTCGCTATACCCACAGTCTCTGTGCACTGTGGAAACAATGAGTGTCGTATACATGTGACAGATGGTGTAAACTACGCCAGAGCGTGTACATGTGGAATGAGTCGGATTGATCGTTTGGTGTCTTAGGACATCAATGTATCGTCAAGAGCCGCAGGGTGCAATTTGGATTTGTCTGTGCATGTTTTGTTTTACTTTGAAAGGTCTGGTGCCCATCCACTGCCATTATTTGGCTGACAGACTGCACTGGTTTGAGTTAAAAATCTTTGTTTGTGTTCTTCTGAAGAAACAAAGTCACCTTCATCTTGGATGCCCTGGGGATAAGCAGATAAACATCCAATTTTCATTTTTGGGTGAACTATCCCTTTAAAATGTAAAGCCATTGAGCAGGTGTTGATGCCATAACAGCTGATTACTATGTGCTCACTTCCTGAGGAAACTCATAGAACTGAAGATCTTCAGCAATTGATCAGAAGAGCTCAAGCTCTAGGTGCATCATCAAGATAAACAACATCACCTATATTATCTGATACCTGTTCTGAATCTCCATCAGCATGTGGGTTTTCATCGTGTTTTTCACCAGTCTGGAAGGTAGGGTCTTTCAGAGTATTTTTTTGTCCTGTTCTTTTAGTGGTTTCTGTGTACCACGAGCTGCACAAACACAATGAAAGATTTTTAAACATTGCATTAAATTTTAATAACATTAAATTGTTACCAAAATCTTAGAACATTATTGTGAACTCAACTGCTGTGAGTTAAGCACAAACATGTATCTTCAGATATTGAAAACTGGACAGTTAAGATTGTTACGAATGTTTATTTTAAAGTAAAAATACAGATCAAATTATTGCTTTTTAGCAGTTTATTAGTTAAACACACTTTAAAATGCACATCATGCACTTTTTGTTCTCCATAAATAATACTTGTCTGTATAAATCTAGAGACTTGTTTGTTGCAGTTCGTTGTTAGAAAATACAGTGATAGCTAGACTGACAGATACATAACAACAAGTAACCACATCCTGCGTTAAGTATCTGTGGTTTCTGCACTGTTAAACAGCATCTAGTTTATAAAAAAAAAAAACTAGTGTCGTTACTTGGATCAGTTGAAACTTTTCTAAATTAAGGAAGTTTTTTTTTTTTTTTATAAATTTGCCAAATCCATTTTTTTCTTTCATTATTATAATGTATAGAGTTTAGACCCCCTATGATTGCCATGTGACCTCTTGGATCAAACAGAGCACTTTTTGGTCCACAGAAATGCTGCTTACTGGAAATTTTTTCTTTTTCTGATATTCTCTGCAAAGCCTATGGTCAGGCACGTGCACAGGTAGGGCTCAACCTGTGCAGAGCATATGCCGTTTCTGTAATTACACTCGGAAGTGCCCTTTTTTTTTTTTTTTTTTATAAATCAATTCTCGTCTGTTTGTCTTTTCAACAAATATTTAACCAATTAAAGGCATTAAAAAGCGCATCTCTTAGAACCGCTCAAACTGTCAGTCAAACTTCACAACTCCGCCCCCTGAGCGCCGCGAACTTACGTTTATAGCACGTCAGTCAGAGTCATAGAGCAGAAGCAGATAAACTTCTTTGTCTTGTAACGGTAAAATATCTTGCTGTTTGAATAAATAAAACGTTGTCTTTAATGAAATAAACACTAGTATGTCTATAAAGGTTCATATGCATCACCACACCGGAGTTCTCCTTTAATGATGGACAAATTGCACACATTCTCTATTCAAAAAACCCTGCATTTGAGTTTGACACAAAGCAACCGAGTGATCCTTGTCAGCTAGGTAAAATATATTATAAAAAATTTTAACTTTACTCTTAACGACTCCCAAACAGTTCTGTCAAAGATTAATTTCCTCCTTTGCCTGAAGCTATTCTGCGGTGGTTGGTCTAATATGTGCAGTGAATGTCAACTTACACCTTGGTGGTAAACATCCAAACAACCATGGTATATGCATTAGCCCAATGTAGAAACATACTAATAAAGCACTGCAGTTTGTACACCAATGTATTGCTCTAATCTTTATCAGAACTCCACATAATTACAACAACAACAACAAATAATCACTTTTATTATCAACACATTTCTAGACAATTGCAAGTTAACAGATATTGCTGTTAGCTGGTTAGCCAGAGACCTAAGCTGTGCAGAGCAACACAACATATACAACTAAACACAGATTTTGCATGCTAGAGTACACAAGAGCAACAATTTTTAACTCCACTTTTCAGAATAAAAATTTCTTTAAAATTCTCTTACCCCCATGTCATCCAAGATGTTCATGGCTCTCTTTCTTCAGTCGCAAAGAACAAATTTCCCCTCACAACATCTTCCACAGGAATCCACTACGGTGTTTGAGGGAGCATGGTTCGAGTTTTCACAGGTCTGTGCGTGCAACAATATACTGGGCGGGCAATATACTAAAGGTTCAATTTAAGGTCAATTCGAAACACCTTATGATTTGTTTTAAAAATGACTCGTTTTCATGATTCG